>NC_056750.1:778203562-778398562 GCF_019279795.1 Protopterus annectens | reverse complement strand
GAGGACCCGACTGTGGATGAATTTGCAGTCTGACATCCAGTGATCAAGGTATCTTTAGAATAGGGTCAGGGACAAACTCTGCTTCATGTAGATGGGGAGCCTATTCTATAGCACAGGGATCCATTGAAATACACATTTGTCTTTCCTGCAGATGAAATTCACATCCTTGGATCTAGTATTTCTGGTGCTGTTTGTCTTGTGGATGTGTAAGAAATCCACCAAAGCTGGATCTATGGATGATTGTATGCATATATCACCTCTCAGTAACCTGTAGGAGGCTGAGTACATTGACAGAACCTTAAGGCAATCTGTGTGGGACATGATTTTCATGTCCTGGATTCTCATCTTGAGGAACCTTTGAGAATGCTCCAACTCTTGCAAGTGCCTGGTTAGATATGTGCCAAAGGTCGCATTGTAATCAATGATAGGTCTGATAAGGGCTGAGAAGAATGGTGCTATTACTTCCTTGGACCTAATAGGTCTGATAAGGGCTGAGAAGAATGGTGCTATTACTTCCTTGGACCTAGTTCCATACCATTGTTTATGAGTTGGGTGACACAGAATGCTCTTCTTACTATCTTGGCTATATGTTGGTTGAACACCAGACTACTGTCTACATATGTTCCCAGATTCCTAATTATTGGGTCAACTCTTACAGATGTTTTATCAATGAAGTAATTAGCTTGAGTGGATGTTTTCCAAAGGGTGTTATAATGCATTTCCTTTGTTGGGCTTTAATTTGTGGCCTTGACACCGGTCATTTGCTTGTGTTAGACCTCTTGTAGGATGTTGGTGTATCTGACAGCTCCCATTTCACAGTCCCATCCACTGAAGAATGGACATGAGATACAGCATCAGGTATGAAAGGTATGTATTTGCTATAACACTAGACCTGTGTTGTCTGCTTCCATCCTTCATCACCTTCCTTCCCATCTGCCCTCTTCCCATTTTCCTTTGTTTCTTGTGTGACTGCACTGACAGTCCTTATGGCTTGTTCACATTCCCTTCAAGCTCTAGATCAGGAAGTAGTGTTCTGTCTACTTTTGTGCTTGGTTTTATTATGATGGTGTAGCAATTTTTTATTGTAGTATCTGAACAAAATCAATATGAGGTAACTTGCTAGTTACAGTGGATTATGGTAAGGGGAGGAGCCTAAGGGTTGGATCCAAAGTCTGAGAGTGGCCACCGTTAGACCTGATAAACCATCTGCTGAGGAAGGATGGAAGCAGAAAACACAGATCTATAATTTAAGTTAAGTGCATAGCTTTCATTTACAGTATATCAGAACAAGGATAAGGAATCTAAGACTATAGAAAAACAATTCTTATAGAAATGTATATATAATTAATCCTCAATAAATCATCAATTGTGCAGACAATGCTGCCATTTAATGATCAAACTGAATAATAATACTGACCAAAGCACTAACTCATCTGTGCTTACACTAAGCTAAACAGCAATTAAATTAAGAAAGTCATACTCCACGAATAAATTAGTACCTTTTATAATTAATTGAACCAACAGATTCTGAAGAAAAATCCATGAATAACTAACACAAAATACACCATATACAGAAATTATAATAAAAAAAAACTAATCCAATCCAGAGTGAAACATAGATTTTAAGTTAATGATCCATTCCCCGGGATTCAGTAAGGTTCTATGCAGGAAAAACGTATTCCTGCATGGAAGCAACTGTTTAGGAGCAGCACGGCAGCGCGCCATGTATAGTAATGATGGTGCACTGCTTGTGCTCCTAAATGGACACAGAGCATGGATGAGAGTAGGGCATGTGTCTGAGAGCTGATCTCTCAAAATACACATGCCCCTGCACTCGGGAAGTGCTGTTTGGCAATAACAATTAGTGAGAACACTCATAGGAGGTTGCATACCTCCCAACTGTACAAATCATAGCATAATGTCCACACATTTGTTGGCCATACAGTTGGCCTGTATCCCAGTTGTACCCTGAAATCACGGGATGATGTCAGGAATGAAGCCGTGAAATAATGGCATATATATGACTGTCATACACCAAAACCATCAGAAATATATTAAAACCAATCCTATTACTCTAGCAACTGTCCCAAATTTATAACAGCAATAATTAAAATATGTCAGTAGCTGGACCTCATGTTGTCAAGCTTTGTCCAGATAATGTGCATTAAGAGGCTGAGAGGTATGGGGGTTGCTAGGATGTCTGCTAAATGTGCAGATGCATGCAGAAATCCACAGCAATAAGGGAAACCTATCCCTTTCAAGACAAAATAGCAGTAGAAATTTTTTTTTATCAAACAGATTAAATTTAACCATAGGTGCGTGGGTTTGCCCATTGCTTAGCTATGCATACTGTAGCTTAAATGGCGCAATAAGATAAATATCAAGATACATGCAAATGAAGCAGTACTGCAATAGTGTAGTGGTCAGCATGTTCACCTTATGAGCAGTCATTCCCAGTTCAATTTTCACTCTAGTAAATTACATTTTCCATGTCAAATCACTTTATGAACAATTTTTGTTGTTGTATAACCTACTAAATAACATATCTTTGTGAACTGGAGTACTACATTAAATGCAGATGTGAGGTGTCATTGTAATAATGTTGTAAAATCCACAGATAAACACAAGTGCCCCATACAGTATATGTACACATGAATCAGGGATACAAATCGAAGGTATAATGTGTAATGAATGATAAATCCATAGAGTGTCCAAATCCACCACCTTCCCAAAAGCCATGTTACATTTCTGTCTAAATTAGTGCAGGGGTAAGTGGGAGTAAGCACTTTTAAGCAGTAGTAAGCAGGTATAAGCCTGTTTGTGCTGGGGTAAGCAATGCGCACACAGGTTAAGCAATATTAAAGCTAACTCTCTATAAGCATATTTAACTGGAGGTTAGCATTGCTTACCGTTATGCAAGCCCACGCAAACCCACTTACAACTGCTTAAAAGTGCCTTAATCACTCTGTATCCAACATCCGCTGTTCTGCCCAGCAACAAAATAAACAGCCATTGCAGGTCTTGAACCCAGGATCCTGTACACTACAGTCACAGTAGTTGACCAGTAAGCCATCACAACAGTACATAAAACTGAAGTATCACCAAACAGATCCTCACTATAGGAAAATGAAAATTAACATGTGAAAGGAATCTATATATACAGTTTTATGTTGTGTAACCTACTACATAACATAAATATGTGAACTGGAGTGCTGCATTAAGTCCAGATGTGAGGTGTCATTGTAATAAAGTGTTGAAATCCACCAATAAACACAAGGACCCCATACAGTTTACGTACACATGAATCATGGATACAAAACACATATATAACATGTAATGAATGATAAATCAATGGCAATCAGCAAATAGTGTGCAAATGAAAACTTAAGCAATGCTAAGCATTGCACATGCCTGCTTACAAGGTGTACACAATGTGTAGGCCAGCTAAATAAGTTTGCCCATTGGTATACCCCTTTAAGCAATGCCAACCTTAGGTAAGCAAGTTTGCCCATAGCTTAGCATTTTCAAAACCATCCAAGCATGGCAAAGTGTAGGAAACCAGCCATATTTAACCCCCACAGGCAGGAATACATCTCATAACTGGTTGCAGCTTTCTCCTGTAGGCACTATGACTAGTGTGGGTGAAGGATTGTGCTTCTGGGTGCAGAGCTGGGGCATCTAGGAGTCCAAAGTCATGGCAGGACTCCTTATTAAAGACATGACCAGAAACTGCTGCAGAGCCAGTACCAGGGTTCGCAGTATTAAGCAGAAGCCTGGGACCATCTCGCCCATGACCTCACCAGTGCCACTGGCATCCCTTGAACTTGTGAGCAGGTCAGACATCACTATGCCGATCTGAAAAGGAGAAAGAGGAAGCTCTTGGATCAGTGGATCCAAAAAGCTAGGCAGACGGGTGATGTCCCAGCTATGTGTAAGTATCAGTCTACTACCAGTTTAATAATTGCCAGCTCATATACATGAATTATGGATAGGTATGGCTAAATATTCCTCTTATGTCTTTGACAGCAGCAGACAAGCAGGCTGTGAACCAGGAATCCCATGCCTGTAGACTGCAGAGATTGCATCACGAGGCAGGTTAGTAATAATCTTGTATGTACTGTCATAAGAAATAAATATAAAAGTAGTAGAAAGTTAATTGACAGTATAAAACCTGTATTGTGTATGGCATGTACTGAATAAACCAGGCAATATGGCAGGAAGAGTCGCATATAGGTTGTATGCAAATAAAAGGTTAACAGCCTGGCAATAAAGGTCTAACTGCTGAACTGCTTGTGTTTACTCTGGTATCATATGGTAATGTAGTGTAGCAATCTCTTAATAGTACTGGTGTATTAAGCACTGTTGCCCACACTGTGCTACATAAATAAAATATATAGGAATGTCTGTGTATGATTGTTGTAATCACAAGAGGTCATATTGTACAACTGAGAGAGAGAGAGACTTAGAAAACAGTGAAAAGACAGATAACCTAATCCAAATAGCAAACTCAACTGAGATGTGAAGTGTTGCATTTTTAGCACACACAACCATTGTTCGAATCCTGGGCATTGTAGTAAGCGGGTCTATATTAGAACATCAAAGTTTCAGAACTTCGAATGTTCTAATATTGACCCCTAGTAACCGAAAGCTGAAAATAGCGAAGTTTCAGAAAACCAAGTTCTTTCCTAGGGAAAGAATTAGGTTGTCCATTCCTGCCGCTCCTCCATTTTCAGCTCTGCGGTGGAAAGTTACGGGTCGGTTCAGGTAAGTGTGCGATTGTGTGGACGTGAGGGTTAGGGCGGGTTAGGTGAGTTAGGGTTAGGGCGCAGGTCAGGTAAGTGTGCAAATGTGTGGACGTGAGGGTTAGGGTGGGGTAGGTGAGTTAGGGATAGGACGCGGGTGAGGTGACTGTGTGATAGTGATGGACCTTAGGGTTAGGGTTTGGGTTAAGGTAAGTGTGTAGACAGTGGTGTATGTACAGTTTAGTGTAGGTTTAGATGTAAGATTTTAGGTGTATGTGTGTGGATTGCTGTTTGTTTGGTGTGTTTGTGTTGTGTGTATGTGTTTTGGATCAGCAATTTTTTTTCCCTAGGAAATTAATTAGCTGTTCTTAATTTTTGATGTTATCAGTTTTCGGTTACTAGGGGTCGATATTAGAACATTCGAAGTTCTGAAACTTCGATGTTCTAATATAGACCCGTAGTAAGCTGTATGCAGAATCATACCCCACAATGGTACAGATATTGTCAAAAAGTCCAGATAATTGGTGTAAGTCCCCTGCCTGTCACCCTGTACCCCTGACAAATCAGTGGGATGATCCCAGAAGTTTAGGCAGCAAATAATGGCATACAGCTGATTGTCAGACATCATAACTGTCAGAAATATATCTATAAGAACAAACCTGTCACTCTAGCAACTCACCAAAGTGTTATGAGAATAAAAAGCAAAGTGTGTCCCAACTTCACCCCCATGTTGTGAAGCTATGGCCATAGTGTGTACAGTAACAGAGTGAGATGCATGTGATTAATAATGTAGAATCTGGTAATATGTGTGACAATATTCAGCTAGTGTTAACAAACATTACCCCACAGGTCTGTCAGATATGAAAACTGTGCCTAGAAATAAAATATTGAAATACTGGACTGGTACTGTTTAGTCTGGTATTGTATGGTAGTGTTAGTGTTGCAGTATCTCTGACTAATACGGTATTACTCATCACTGTTATCTACACAGTGCTACATAATAAAACTGTCTAGGAAACCCTGTATAATTGTGTTGTAATTACAAGCTCAGATTGTAAAATAATGGGTACAGACTTCAGAGATAAGATACACAGCAATATCTATATAGAACACCCAACTGTGATGTACACTGTTTTATTTTAGCACACACAGCCATGGTTCGAATCCTGGGAGTGGTAGTAAGCTGTATGCAGAATCATACCCCTAGACTGTACAGATCTGTCTGGAATGTCTAGAGAACTGGCCCATATCTGCTGGCTGTTACCCTGTCCCCCTGGCATATCAGAGTGCTAATCTCTGACATTTAGGCAGCATTTAATGTCATATAACTGACTGGACAAACAGTTCATGTATATAGTTGTCTACATCCATACCACAGTCCAAACTAAGGTCATAGGGTAGTGTAATAATACCTGTAAGGTACAGATCACAGCACTGACTAGGAAAGCAATGAGAACTACAGGGATATACAAGTTGTTAATTGACATCCCCCCACCATATCTGCAAAAATAAACTAAATACACAACCCCACCCCATCCAAGGTGTTTAAGCCCCACATGTGTCATATACCACCCCTGTATGCTGTCTTGTCTGTTATCCTACCCAACCTACCTTCCCAAATATACTTACTATCCCTCTCCAACATCCCACTCTCACCTTAAAAAAAACAAAGGGCAATCTGTTCCCAAAACAAAATCTCACCCCATACATACCTGTCCATTTTACACACATGTCCACTGGACACATGTAATCTCATCTAATTGGCTTCACAACATATTATCATTGTTCTCACCCCTCTCTCAGGGGTATGAGTGTCCAAATCTACCTCCAAATCAGTGTATAGAAGATATGGACAGCTATGGACTTTCCCTATACCAGTCCTGCACATCCCTAGCTATTTTCCCTACTGTATTTCCCTCTTTGTGCCCCTTTTTAACCACTTTCCTATCAACCTTTTTCTTTTCATTTAAAGAAATTAGCATGGGGATAAGTGGGAGTAAGCACTTTTAAGCAGCAGTAAGCGGGTTTAAGCCTGTTTGTGCAAGGATAAGCAATGCCTACACAGGTTAAGCAATTTGGAAGCTGAGTATAAAAAAGTGTAACCGACAGTTAGCAGTGCTTACCTTCACACAAACTCGTGCAAACCCACTTACAACTGCTTAAAAGTGCCTTAATCATTCTGTATTCAATGGCCCTTGTTCTGTGCAGCAACAAAATAAACAGCCTTTGCAAGGCTCGAACCCAGGACCCTACACACCATAGCCAAAGTGATTTACTATTAAGCCATGTCAAATATACATAACCCTGATGGTTTCACAAACATATCATCCAGCACAGTCATTCAACAGTACTGGAAATATATTTATACATGTAGATGTATGTGTGTGTGTGTATGTGTGTGTGTGTGTGTGTGTGTGTGTGTGTGTGTGTGTGTGTGTGTGTGTGTGTGTGTATATATATATATATATATATATATATATATATATGTACACACACACACACACATATATATATATATATATATATATATATATATTTATTTATTTTGTTTTGTTGACCGGGCTAGTCTAACTGGATACATGTCCATTTTTAGTAGAGGCCCGAGGAGATAAGTTCCCTTACAGATAAATGAAAAACTTAGTAATCAATATACAAAATAAGACTAAATGAAAATATTCATATTAAACTAGCAGATTTCAGGTACCTAAACACAAAAAATAACAGGAAGGATAACTAAATAGCAGAATTAATTAAATATAAAAAGAAAAAAATATTGCAGGTTAAGCATATTATTCTGTGAGGATAAACAAAATACTTGTAGTGCCAGAATGCTTCTACTATACAGTATGCAGTTATATGTCATTTATAAATAGAAAGACTAAGGTCTAGAGGGGAGGCAGGTTAAGTATATACATAATGTAAAAAGGAAGAAAACAAATACATTTTTTCAGTAGGAAATGTAGATTCCGCACAGTGTAATTTGGGAGGAAAACAGAATTTATAGGGATAAAATATGTACTAATTTCTGAGTAGTGAGGGCTAGTCAGAGTTTAGTTCAATTAAATAGATTGTAGCTAGTCAGGTTTAGTACAGGGACACAACCAGTGTGTTCTAAGGTAGGGTTTTAGTCTATTTTTGAAGAGTGATAGAGAGAGGAGAGGAGAGGTCACTGGGGAGAAGATTCCAGGTTTTTCTAACAGCATTTGAGAAGAGAGATTCACTAGCATTGTTGTTAGGTTTAGAAATGTATAGAAGTTTTTGTGAGAAGAACGCAGTGATTTCAGATTTGTGTATGGAGTGATGAGGATAGATAGACTAGGAGTGCAGGAAGGTTTATTTAGACTTTTATGGGCGATGGTTAGTTGATGGCATTTAATCAGGTTTTGTAGTTCCAGCCATCCCAGCTGCTTTATATTTATGCAATGGTGGGTTCTGTAAGGGTTACCTGTTGCAAATCTAGCAATGTTATTGTAGGAAGTTTCCAGTTTGCTGAGTTTATTTTTAGAAAGGTTAGTAAAAATAGCTGAGGCATAAAGGAGGGTAGAGATTAGATGAGCATGGGCTATAGTTGTTCTAGCTGTGGGAGAAAGGTATGATTTAATTCTATAGAGGGAGCCAAGTTTTTTGTTGACAGTTTTTATTGTATTGTTGATATGGATGTCAAAGTTCAAGTTGTTATCAATGGTGATTCCCAGTAGTTTGGTAGATGTGTCAGGTGATATGATGGTGCCGTTAGTGGATATAACTGAGAAATCAAGTGGAGAGGACTTGTGGGTTGGATTAAAGAGGAGGAGTTTAGTTTTTTGGGGGTTCAAAAGAAGACAATGTTGTGTAAACCACTGTTCAACTGTGTTAATTACTTTCTGGGTATGAGAGAGAAGTTCAGATGTGGATTTGGCTGAGCATACAAGTGTAGAGTCATCAGCATATTGTATGCATGTGGCTTGGGGGACGGCGAAATGAAGATCATTAATAAATATTGAGAAGAGGAGTGGTCCAAGTATAGACCCTTGAAGGACACCCAGTGTAAATGGTTGGAGGGTAGAAAGAGTCTTATGCCAAATAACTGCCTGTTGTCTTTTATCTAGGTAGGACTGGAACCATTTTATAGAAGGTGCATCAAATGATAGTGATTCTAGTATGTTGAGGCGAATCTGATGATTGACCATGTTGAATGCTTTAGATAGGTCAATGAATAGTGCCGAAGAGAGGTTATTAAGGTTACGATTTTTGTTAATATAATCTATAAAAGAAAGGAGGCCAGTGGTAGTACAGTGTGAAGGTCTGAAACCATGTTGACAGCTGGAAAGTCAGTTATTTTGCGTTAAGTGGTCAAGTAATTGAATATGGATACATTTCTCCATGATCTTTGCTGGGGGGGGGGGGGAGAAGGGCAATAGGACGGTAGTTGGAGAGCTCATTAGAGTTTCCCCCTTTATGGAGAGGGTTAATACGAGAGACTTTCCATAGGCTAGGTATTTTACCTTCGGTAATCGTCCTATTGATCAGAATGAAAACAGGATAAGCTATAGATTTGGCTGATAGCTGTAGAAAATTGGCAGGTAGTTGATCTGCAGATGGAGAGCATGGTTTTAGTTTTTGTATGAGGGTTTGAATGTATGTAGTTGGGACAGGTTGTAAATGAAAAGGAGGGGGTGAGGTATAGTTATAGTTTTATATATATATATATATATATGGGTCTACTTTACATGGTCGACTTTTCAGAAAGTCGACTTTCATATAGCCGAGACCATATGATCGACTTTCGGAAAGCCAACCATGAAAAATAAACACAACAAACACTTACCTTAAACTGTTAGCAGGGGGGCTACGCCCCCTGCACCCCTCGTGGGGGGCTCCATCCCACACTCCCCCGTAACTTTAATATACCAACTCTGAGATCGCACTACAGTAAGGAAGAGGGCAATTTTCCCATTCCACACTATACAGAGATAGCGGTTCCCCATGGTCAACTTTTCAAAAGTTGATCATATGAAAGTGAACTTTCTGAAAAGTCGACCATGTGAAGTGGACCCATATATAATTATATACATATGCATACATCTATAGATATATATATATATATATATATATATATATATATATATATATATATGTATATATATATATATATATATATACAAATATATATATATATATATATATATATAAAAGAAAACATAACAAATACATATATGACCAAAGGCACCATTAATGGGGATGAGGTGGCCTAAGCTAAGTACATCTTTCTAAGTATTGCTATCACCCCCCCCCGCAGCAAAAGAGATCTGCCCGGCAGCACAATACCAACAGTTGCAAGTGTCATACTCAGGACCCTACACAACATAGCCACAAGCAGTTAACAGTAATCCATCCTACCTGCATGATGTCAGGATGGTATCAATAACATATCATGCAGTACAGTCTGACTACCACAGGGAATGTACAATGTGGAAGCAATAAACATTTGAAAGATACATATACACACACACATATATATGCAGATACATATATATATATATATATATATATATATATATATATATATATATATATATATATATATAGACATATGTAAATATACATACGCGCACATAGATATTTATAGGAAGATACATATTTAGAGGGTGCACAGCATATTGAACAGCCAGTATTCCTACATTTGCCACCTTTTCAAATGGACAGTGTATGATTCACTCATACAAAAGACAATTGTTGCATGAAACATATACCCACAGAGAAGTCAAAGGATACGACAACACACACAGGTTTGTATACATAAGACATGTTTATTTGTGTACTATTACAGTTGTATATGCCATATCATATAGCTGTTAGATCTTTGAAATACATACTAACTGAGTAATGCAGCTCTCAAGCAGATCATTTTATGCAGTAATCCAAAACCATAACATATGTTGTTGTCCAGGCCAAGGCCTTCAAGTAGTACAACAGTAAAGAAAGACTGGGCCAGAGGATAACAAGCAGTCAATAGTACATAATGCAGATGTATAGTTCAGCAGCCTCCAATTACACTCTGTACTCAACCCCTAGGGGGAAAAGAATTAGGCTGCCACAATGAGGATGTATCTGTTACATAGCAATGCTTAACTGATAACATCACTATCAGACTGACAAACAGAACAGTCTGTATGACAGTAAGCACTAGGCCACCAATGTTCCCAAGGTGAAATGTATGAAAATGTACAGCCATATACCTTAAGGTGGCTTAATACCGATATCCCTCACATGTTGTAACAGCCTAGATTATATATGGTGCATATCCTTCCCCCATAGACTGACTTACAGGGGAATATAACACTGTTACATACATTGACCTGTGGAGTGCAGAAGGGCACACATGTTTTGTGCAGCTGTAGCCCACATATATATGAACCCAACCCCACAATATGTGTGGGGACCGCAACAGCACTGGAATGGTGGCAGGAATGGCAGCATGACATAATCACAGGAGACTATATAACAACCTCTTACTGCATGTCATATGGACAAAGCCTGGTATATAGGTGGAGGACAGAGGCCAGAACACAGGGCCATATTAGAAATAGTGTTGTTATACACTGAGAAAGTTGCTGGTGTTACAGGATAGTCTGCAACATACCCTTAGTCAGGAATATGAAGTCAGAAACACAAATGGATGTAGCCATGTACCGATAGCACTCAACAGACACAATGCTAGTTATATATCTGACACAAGACCTGTGTGGTGGACAGAAAAAACATAACAGGCAATCCTCCAGCCATCATGTGGATAGGCCCACAGTTGTGATCTCTGCAGATAGACTGTATTCCATGCTAATCTAGTATGTACACACAAACCCTGTAACACTGGTGCTATACAATGCATATAAGAACACTACTCACACTGTCTGTAGGTCTGCAACCTTATACAATATGTAGCTGGCCTGAGTCTGCAAGCCCTCTTGTAAGAGGTATTGCTACCTGCTGTCTGTAAAACTGCTGCCCACACACATGAATGATGTCCTCCATACAGGAAAGGTAAAGGAACCACACCCACATGATGTAGGAATTTATAGTAGTGGGTTGCTATGACAGTGGTAAGTGGAAGTACTACACAGCATGCTGCATGCAGGTAGCAAGTGGTGGACACTGATTGGTACAGAGGCCATCACCTGATCATGTGCATCACCTACTACATCCATGATGCAATCTGTTCAAAGCAGCTCAATCCATTTAGTGCAGACAGAGCGAGATAGAGAGAGAGAAAAAGTAAAAAAAAAAAAAAGAAAATACAACAAATAAATAAAAAACACATCCATCTAGCTGTCCACACAGCAAACTATCCAGAAGAGACATCATTCCCACAACAGGTATGTGAAGTATATAAGTGTATAATTGAATGTAGCACTTGGTCCATAATGGGATAGATGATGTGGAATGATTTATATATGCCATCAGGTGTTGTTGTAATGATGTCCATCTAAACAACTGCTAAGGATAATAGAGTCTGTCCATGTGGGTAGTGGGCCATACCTGTCAACTGTGCAGAGCAGCACTGACTGACAAGATGTAAGCCATCATAGTGTGCGTTGTGTAATGGAAGACATGTATATTAGTGTGGCCAATAGCTGGTGGTGGAAGTAATGCCGCTATGATGGACATGTGGGATCCAGAGCCCACCACTTGCAGGACAGTCATGTTAATGTGTAATATAGCATGCAGAAATGCCATAGGTGTGTTGTAATATGCTTACCTGTCATCTGTCCCTAATCTATATATATATATATATATATATATATATATATATATATATATATATATATATATATATATATATATATATATATATATATATATATATATATATACCCCAAGGTTAGAATGTACCCACAAGATGTAAGCCATCATAGTGTGTGTTGTGTAATGGAAGACATGTATATTAGTGTGGCCAATAGCTGGTGGTGGAAGTAATGCCACTATATATATATATATATATATATATATATATATATATATACCCCAATGTTAGAATGTACCCCATATATATATATATATATATATATATATATATACATATATATATATATATATATATATATATACACACATGTGTGTCTACAGATATACAGACACCTATATATGTGTGTGTGTATATATATATATATATATATATATATATATATATATATATATATATATATATATATATATATATATATATATATATACACACACACACACACACACACACACACACACACACAACTCATAATATATATATATATATATATATATATATATGTGTGTGTGTGTGTGTGTGTGTGTGTGTGTATGTCTACATATATACAAAAACACACATATGTATATAAATACATGTCCCCTTCTTTTGCATTACAGTGGTGCATGATATGTGTGAGGGAACATCACATATATCAATACACACACACACACACACACACACACACACACACACACACACACACACACACACACACACACACATACACACACACACATATATATTTATGTGTGTGTTTATATACAGCAGGAAGTGTGTGCAAAATGGATGGTTATGTCAGGTGTGAACCTCATGTTGGGAACACCATTGCCCTTGTTTGTGTAGGTGGGATTGGGAATTTGAGGAAGGATAGCTGGTATATTTGTGGAGGTGGGTTGGGTTGGAAGATAGAGAAGACAGCCTACTGGGGTGATATATGACACATGTGGTGGGTAAACACTCTGGATGGGGAGTGTCATCTGTGATGTGGAAGCCCCATAAACCCCCATATGGAAACAATGAGAACAAGGCCCCTATCCATGGCTAGTCACAACATCAACTTCATGGCCCTTAAGGTGCCTGGGCTGGAGTCTGAGCAGGAGGAGCATGATGTCCCTGTGAATGTGCACCAAGGACCTCAAGGTGCTGTAGCACATCTCCCAAGTCTCTGTGGAGCTCCCAATGCACCAGACCCTGGATCTGACCTTGGGTGACAGGATCATGTCTTTGTGTGCACCCAGCGGGAGTCAAAACCATCCCCTGAGATTGTTCAACCTGAAGTGTAGAGCAGGACAAGTAGATGAGAAGGCCCCAGGGTGGGTCCCACATGTTATGTGGCCTGGTAACATGGCCATCTGAGGTGAGAGATGTGGTTCTGCTGACAACTGTTCATTAAACATGCTATTTTGTCACTGTTATAGAACATATGTAGGTAGTAATAATCCACGTTTTCCCAGATCATGTCCAGCAGCATGCGTAGATATCCCCAATAACACGAAACAACAGATGTGCAGCAATCACATTGCAAAGAGAACACATGCATATATAGAACCATAGTGGCCCTTATAATGGCATGCAGGTGACATTGTCCATAACAGGCCACCAATGACAGTGTCCCCACAGGGAACATGATGACAAACACATAGCACAAAGTGTTGTACAATACGATATATGTCCCAATGGTAGGTATTCTGTAGACATACCTGTTGAGTTGTGTGATCAGATTTTTGTTGTGGATATGGTGGGGGGGAGACAGAGATGTGTATTAAAAACTATGATGACTTTGCTGTATGAGGTCCACAGACCTGTTTCCATCTTTATGTCTTTCATGCAAGATGTTCAGGGAGAAGCTTCCTACTTGTACAGCGGAGGAGAATGATGTCATCATCTCACACCTGGTGCAGCACTACCAGGTGTTGTTCAGTCGAACAGACCATGAGCAGTAGGAGTGGACCACCCTGTGGAATGATCTTGTCCACAGGGTAAACAATGTCAGCCTGCATAACCGCAGTTATGAGCAGGTTCAGCATCATTGCACTGACCTACTTCACAATGCCAGTCAGCATGCTGCTGCAGTCAGGGGGAATTAGCTTGCAATGGGGGGGTCATGCCATCAATCTCCCCCGACACATATTGAGGAGCTCCTTGCCAGCCTTGGGGCACCTGCCCGCCTGCACACACAACACCTGGTGGACAGCAAAGTGGAGGTGGGTGCACCCACACCATGGCAGAGCAGCATGCAGATAAGCCACAGGGCACATCAGTAGACCACTGTTGCATATCCATCTGCATCTGTACAGTTAGATCATGCATATGTGAGATGACACACACAGACACACACACACACACACACACACACACACACACACACACACACACACACACACACACACACACACACACACACACACACACACACACACACACACACACACACACACACACACACACACACACACACACATATATATATATATATATATATATATATATGATATAGTCTGTTGCTGCATAGTAGTAATAAACAGATATACATAATCTATAGTATTGTGGGCCTGTACTGTTGATGTACTGTAATGTTGCACCCACCCTGTACCAATGTCACAGCTGTGGCTACTGACATCACATCTCTCACACACACCCTATGTAGGCTCACTCTGGTATACCCAAGGCAGCAGTCTGTAGCCGATGAGTATGGTGTTTGGTCAGGTTTGTCAATACAAATCCAAAAATGTTTTTAAAAATGGTTTTTTATTTTTTTTCCCCTGCACACCCCAAAATTTTTTTAAACAAAAAAACCTTAACCCAAATTAAAATTGAGGAGCTGTGCTGAGTTGAATACAAGCGAAAAAGCACGCTAAAGCGGGCTTTATTACAGGGGGATGAAAAAGAGCTGGAATTGACCCAAAGAATGGCCAATAGACTACAAGTTTCTGGCTGAACCACTCCTCTAGGGACAAATAGGCCGCTCAGTGCTCCCCACTCCGCACCGAGTGAACAAAGACACTTCCTTTTACCCCATCCAAATAAGGATATGGAATAGCAGGAACCAAGACTAAAGCCAGGAATCAGCAAACTCTGAAGACTGGACTATTTCTAGTTCAGTAGGCTCAGATTTTTTTTTTTGTTTTTCTTTTTGCAGAAAACAGGAAAAACAGACAGTAAATGTAAATGCTTTTAAATGGCTAAGCACTTGGGTGTGTTAGCCTACAGGCTCAAATTAAGCAACAAATAACTTTTAAAAGTGCAGTATGATTGTCCAGCAACACAAAAACAGTTTAATAGAATGCAGAGCCATTATAAACAGTAGAAAATGCAGTCGCTAAGCGATGAAATAATCAAAAAACCAGAAAAATACTTAAATCAGGAAAAAGTCACTCTTTTGCTCTCTGCTTGTAGAACTCACAGGAACCCACAAAAGGAGTGGTGCTGAGAGTTGAATAAAACTGAAAAAAGCTGACTCTAAAGTGGAAAAACTATTACAGGGGACTGAAAGAGCTAAGGTGTTAAAATGGCCAATAGACTACAAGTTTCTGGCTGGAACCACTCCTCTAGGGACAAATAGGCTGCTCAGTGCTCCCCACTCCCACTGGTGAATTAAAGCCTTCCTTTTATCCAAATAAGGATACTGGAATAGCACAAGACAAGACAAGCCAGAGATCAGCAAACTCTGAAGACTGGACTATTCTAGTTCAGTAAGGCGGGAAAACAAAATTTTTTTTTTTTTTTTTTGGATTGTCCGTGCTATAGCATGTGGTGGGAGTGGGTCGACGGCAATGTGGATCTAAGACAGCAACACCAACAGCTGGAGGTTGATATGGCCGAGCAAGGACACCAAGCCACTCCCGTAGTGGCAGTACCAGCCCAAGCACTGTAGAGGGGGCGCTGTCTGCACCACACCACAGCAGGCCACATGCATGTGGCCATGGCCAGTGCCAGGTGGGACCTGGTTCCAGCAGACATATGTCATCATCAGGGGAGAGTACCATATTGTGGCTTGTAGCTGGATGTGCCTGTGGACCACCTGGCAGGTGCAGTTCTCATGTCAGTGGCTGAAGGTAGTGAACTGCACACCTGCTATGTACGGTCTGCAGCTGTCCAATAAACACCTGTATAGGGCAGCCACATGGCAGAACTATGTGCATGCATACTCACACACAATACTAGGGCAATCCCATACCTACACAAACCACATCACCATGGCCATATCAGTAATTAAAACCCCTCACTTACACACATGTGGTCAAACGTATGGCCCAGCCTAGGTCTCTGGCAAACCAACAACACACCCTGTTCATATGATGATACCTGTGGCACATCCCTGCCATCCAGAACACTGATGCAAGGACAGGCTAATATGGTTCTGATGCACACGGTGACTGTACTACAGTGTACCAATGTACTGCTGTGTAACATGTTGTCAGCAGTAATGTTTACTGCTTACATGTCAGGAACTGTAACTGTCCAGCCATGATGCATTTCAGCTGTTATTAACACTGAGTGATTGTGGTCTCCATAATGTTATCCATTTGTGCTGTAGGTGCCCATGTGTCAGCAGGAGAATGGTCTGCTGTCATATCTCACAAGGGGTATGGCACTGTGGTGACACCTTGGCTGTGCCATATCCTGGATACAGGTGAACACATGTCACAGGTTTGTATGACAGTTACTGCCTGTGCCGCATGACCAATAAGTCTGGGGGTGGTGTATACAGGTGAGTGCATGGTGGCTGCTGTTAGCTGCCCATCTACAGTGGACAATGGCAATTGTACTGGGTGGTACACACCACATGTTTGCGTATAATACATGCAGAGGCTTTGGTGTTGATACACTACACAGAGAATACTGTACACATGGATGTATGTACATGTGCAAGGAACCCATTGTAGCCCATGTAATTCTATCAAACCAGACTATGCAGAACAACACATTGTGGAATAAGCAGTCTGCTAGTTTAATGTCATTGACAATGGTACCAGCAAGGTATATGTCCCCTTCCCCAATGTAGTGCAATCCTCAACTTGGTAAACATATGTGTGCTGGTGTGGGTGGCACACTCCTATCCTTTGCATGGTGAGAGGCGCTGTAGAACCACATATAGTGTGATAGACAACTATATAACTTATTAACATGTACTGTACAGTATTACAGCCAGCTACATGGGGGGATATTCTCAACAGTAACTGAAATGATGCTGGCTTTGTCCACAACAGCCACACCCAGCTATATATACCAACCCTAGTATCGCTGCACACCTATACAATGGGAAAGAGACCATTTACACATCTAACACTAGTTGTGATGGAATGTATGTCCACAGCATGGCTGGCCCAGAAATCTTAGCATGCCACCCTGGACAGATGACCCCCTGGGACATGTATATTCTGCAATCTGAAGTAGATCCCTCCACATACACACTCTTACTTAGCAGCACTGGGACTAAACCCCTACCTAGCTATGTAGTGCTACTGATGTGTGTGGCTTTAATTGTACACACCACACAGTTTTTAGGATGAGGTGTGTTCCAGGTTACATGTTACATGCAGAACATCCCCATGCATGTACAGTATGGTAATGGGGGATGTAATGGTTGTTTATGGACAATACATAGTGTGACATACCATCATATATGCATTGACAAACACATAACAGTCAGACACACATCTGAGAGACCTGGGCCTATCAGTGCTAACTACCTTGTCAGTGTGTCAATTGTGTTACAGGTAAGTTGCACACAGCACATGGATAACTGGGCTGGATAGTGTTATCAGTTACCTGTACGGTTGATGGTGACAGTGGTCACCATACAGTGGTATAAGGGACATGTACCGGGAGTACCATTATGTAATGACAGTATACCCAGAACCCACACCCCACTGTGGATATTGTATGCACTGGAACCCATGATGACACTCTGATATACCCACCATCACACATTGACCAGGACTGCAATACAACCCCTTGTCTATCCCAAAAGTGCTACTACAGGGATATGCATCTAATACACAAGCCACAGGCATAGTAGGGTGATGCAGTGTCACGCCTCCCCATGGGCAGCAACATCACTATCCCTAATACATTGTGGCAATGTGTATTGTAATAGGAGTATGTGGCCTCAGATTGCTGTACCCTACATATATACACTTAGCTTCATGCAAACCGTGCAAACGTGCTTAAAGCTGCTCAAAACTGCCTTAACCACTCTGTATCCAACAGCCCTTGTTCTGCACAGCAACAAAATAAACAGCTCTTGCAGGTCTTGAACCCAGGACCCTGTACACTATAGTCATAGCAGTTCACCGCTATGCCATGGCAGCTGTGAACACAATTGTTGTTTTTCCAATATATCTGCCAGTACACATATTGAATAGTATTGAACAATTGCTGTGACCTTAACAATTTTGTAGTACTTGTTAGTGATAGTATGTTGCATCACATATGTTGTTATATCTAAATATACACATATCAGATACATACGGTGTGATACATCTGGGAAGGTATACACAACAGTAATGTTTACACATGGCAAGGATATGGATATATATACACATGCAGATATATGTGTACATGTACATAGACATATATATTCATATTTATGTATTTATATACATCTGTATATTGCATCATATATATAGCCATATATAGAGATTTTGATATATATATATATATATATATATATATATATATATATATATATATATATATGTATATATATATATATATATATATATATATATATATATATATATATATGTACATCATATATGTATATTATATATATGCATATTATATTAGTTTATATATATATATATATATATATATATATATATATATATATATGTCTATATATGTAGATATCTCTAATTATATGTGCATATATATATATATATATATATATATATATATATATATATATATATGTAGACATATATAGATGTGTATATGTATATATATATATATATATATATGTATATATATATATATATATATATATATATATATACATATGTGTGTGTGTGTGTGTGTGTGTGTGTGTGTGTGTGCATGTATATGTACATATATATCCATATATCATATGCCCAGCACTGCAGAGGGGGCGCTGTCTACACCACACCACACCACAGCAGGCCACATGCATGTGGCCCTAGCCAGTGCCAAGAGGGACCTGGTTCCAGCAGACATATGTCACCATCAGGGGAGAGTACCATATCGTGGCTTGTACCTGGATGTGCCTGTGGACCCCCTTGCAGATGCAATTCTAATGTCCGTGGCTGAAGGTAGTGAACTGCACAACCTGCCAGGTATGGTCTGCAGCTGTCCAACAAACACCTGTATAGGGCAGCCACATGGCAGAACTATGTACATGCATACTCACACACAATACAAACACACCTAGGGCAACCCCAAACCTACACACACCACATCACCATGGCCATATCAGTAATTAAAACCCCTCACTCACACACATGTGGTCAAATGTATGGCCCAGCCTAGGTCTCCGGCAAACCAACAACACACCCTGTTCATATGATGATACCTGTGACACATCCCTGTCATCCATAACATTGATGCAGGGGCAGGCTAATATGGTTCTGATGCACACGGTGACTGTACTACAGTGTACCAATGTACTGCTGTGTAACATGTTGTCAGCAGTAATGTTTACTGCTTACATGTCAGGAAGTGTAACTGTCCAGCCATGATGCATTATAGCTGTTATTAACACTGAGTGATTGTGGTCTCCATAATGTTATCCATTTGTGCTGTAGGTGCCCATGTGTCAGCAGGAGAATGGTCTGCTGTCATATCTCACAAGGGGTATGGCACTGTGGTGACACCTTGGCTGTGCCATATCCTGGATACAGGTGAACACATGTCACAAGTCTGTATAACAGTTACTGCCTGTGCCACATGGTCAATAAGTCTGGGGGTGGTGTATACAGGTGAGTGCATGGTGGCTGCTGTTAGCAGCCCATCTACAGTGGACAATGGTAATTGTACTGGGTGGTATGCACCACATGTTTGCGTATAATACACACAGAGGCTTTGGTGTTGATACACTACACAGAGAATACTGTACACATGGATGTATGTACATGTGCAAGGAACCCATTGTAGCCTATGTAATTCCACCAAATCAGACTATGCAGAACAACACATTGTGGAATAAACAGTCCACTAGTTTACTGTCATTGACAATGGTACCGGCAAGGTATATTTCCCCTTCCCCAATGTAGTGCAATTCTCAACTTGGTAAACATATGTGTGCTGGTGTGTGTGGCACACCCCTATCCTTTGGATGGTGAGAGACACAGTAGAACCACAGATAGTGTGATAGACAACTACCTAACCTATTAACATGAAATGTACAGTATTACAGCCAGCTACATGGTGCGATACTCGCAACAGTAACTGAAATGATGTTGGCTGTGTCCACAACAGCTACACCCAGCTATTTATACCAACCTTAGTATCACTGCACACCTATACAGTGGGGAAGAGGCCATTTACACATCTAACACTAGTTGTGATGGAATGTATGTCCACAGCATGATACCTGTGAAATCTTAGCATATGCCACACAGTTCTTGGACAGATGACCCCCTGGGACATGTATATTCTGCAACCTGAAGTAGATTCCTCCACATACACACTCTTACTTGGCAACACTGGGACTAGGCCCCTACCTAGCTGTGTAGTGCTTCTGATGTGTGTGGCTTTAATTGCACACACCACACAGCTTTTAGGATGAGGTGTGTTCCAGGTTACATGTTACATGCAGAACCTCCCCAGGCATGTAAAGTATGGTAATGGGGGATGTAATGGTTGTTTATGGACACATACTCCTATTACATAGTGTGACATACCGTCATATATGCATTGACAAACACATAACAGTCAGACACACATCTGAGAGACCTGGGCCTATCAGTGCTAACTACCTTGTCAGTGTGTCAGTTGTGTTACAGGTAAGTTGCACACAGCACATGCATAACTGGGCTGGATAGTGTTATCAGTTACCTGTACGGTTGATGGTGACAGTGGTCACCATACAGTGGTAAAAGGGACATGTACCGGGGGTACAATGGTGTAATGACAGTATACCCAGCACCCACACCCCACTGTGGATATTGTATGCACTGGAACCCATGATGACACTCTGACATGCCCACCATCACACATTGACCAGGACTGCAATACAACCCCTTGTCCATCCCAAAAGTGCTACTACAGGGATATGCATCTAATGCACAAGCCACAGGTGTAGTAGGGTGATGCAGTGCCATGCCTCACATCACTATCCCTAATACTGTGTGGCAAAGTGTATTGTAATAGGAGTATGTGGCCTCAGATTGCTGTACCCTACATATATACATATATAAATATATATATATATATATATATATATATATATATATATATATATATATATATATACACATGCACACATACACATACTTGCCAGAACTCAGTGGGTATCCCATGCCTATCAACCCATTTCTACAACAGTGTTGTGCTGGTACTGTAAGGCCCAGGTAGCCCTTAGGGAGTTGAGCGTAAAAAGGTATATGTAATGTCCGGTACAGCAGCAGCCATATCTAACTATGGCAATGGGTGATGCAGTGGGTGTGAAGGGTCTCAGTGCATTCCCAACAACAGGACTACAAACACAAAGACACTGATATTTTCAGTAATGCACACATACACATTTGTCAGTACTGGGGTGCATCTGTGCAGGTGTTCATAGGTGTACAACAGGCTATTGTCCATGGAGATATGGGAAGTGTAGGGGATGTGTGTACAGTGGTATCATGCCACCTGCCATGTGCAAGCAGGCCATCTATCAACAGACACCACTGGGGTGATCCTCAGGGTGAGAGTGACATGCATCAGCCAATCCTCTGGGTGCCGCTTGCAGAGGGCCAGTGAGGTGCTCCAGTTGACATGTATGCAACACGTATTGCATAACATGGTTAGTGTCCTTCTTGCAGACCTGTACCCTAGCATGTTCTGTTGACTGTGGTAGTGTAGTTGAGATATCCATGGCATGTGGTGCGTGCAAGGTGTGGAGTCCTATCTGTGGCATTTATAACACAGCTGGGTGGACATGTCAGAGTCAGTCAAGCACAGACTGCCTATAAGTATCCAAGATGGATACCTGACATCTGCACATCTGTACAGAGGACTGACAGACATCAGCTAGCCAACTAGCTATGTATTAGGCTGAACGTGTTGACAGATAGACATCTGACACTGATAGGTATTCCATTACTACATGACGGCAGCCCTCACAGACATGTGCTATACACACAGTAGTCTAAAATTATTTTCCACATGTCAGATATTATCCAATAAGAAATATTTAATGAGACACAGCTCACACACCAGAAACATGATAGTGAGGACTCAGAGTCCATCTTTGCATGCAGGGGTGTTTGTTTCCAGTACTACAATTAGACATCTACTCTTACTTGGGAAAGCACTGTCAACAGAAGTAATGTAATGATGCACTACATGCCAGTGTGACTGCATATAACCTGGGATACTACCCATGTATGCGATACATTCACATGGATAAGAGTGTTGTACAAGCCATATATACTCAAGTGTCCCAGACAGTAGACTCACACACCTTGCTACTGTAATGACAGCACATAGATGCATGTTATGTACATGGCATTACATACACTTATTACAGATGTCATTACCCTGCTATGTTATCAAACTGGAATGTGAGCACTGGTTACCAGGGCTGAGCCATGCTTAGCAAGTGTCAGCATTGCTGCAATATAACAACTAAGCACATTTGTGCACTGGTAAGTGAGGCCTACACTGTGTAAACGCCAGTACATTTAACCCCACCTTAGCACCACTTAGCTTCACGCAAACCATACAAACGTGCTTAAAGCTGCTCAAAACTGCCTTAACCACTCTGTATCCAACAGCCCTTGTTCTGCACAGCAACAAAATAAACAGCCCTTGCTGGTCTTGAACACAGGACCCTGTACACTAAAGTCATAGCAGTTCACCGCTATGCCATGGCAGCTGTAAACACAATTGTTGTTTTTCCAATATATCTGTCAGTACACATATTGAATAGTATTAAACAATTGCTGTGACTTTAACAATTGTGTAGTACTTGTTAGTGATAGTATGTTGCATCACATATGTTGTTATATCTAAACATACACATATCAGATACATACGGTGTGATACATCTGGGAAGGTATATACAACAGTAATGTTTACACATGACAAGGATATGGATATATATACATATGCAGATATATGTGTACATGCACATACACATATATATTCATATTTATGTATTCATATACATCTATATATTGCATCATATATATGGCCATATATAGAGCATTCTGTATATATATATATGTGTGTGTACATCATATGTGTATATTTTATATATATATATATATATATATATATATATATATATATATATATATAAATATATGTCTATATATGTAGATATCTCTAACTATATGCGCATATATATCTATATAGATCTATATATATATATATATATATATATATATATATATATATATATATATATATATATGTGTGTGTGTGTGCATGTATATGTACATATCTATCTATATATATATATCTATCTATATATATATATATATATATGGGTCTACTTCAGATTGCTGATGTTTCAAAATGCCGACATCCATATGGCCGACACCATATGGTCAACAGTTTGAAATGGAGACAACCTGAAATAGTAATGCAAACTGCTAAAAACTGTGATGGGCAGGGGGGGCCCCCTGCAACCCCCACACCCCACACTACTTAAATATCCTCACTCTGAGATCACACTACACTGCATTAAAGGGGAATCTCCCAGTTCTGCACTGTAGCGGGATCTCCACTAACATTTGTCAGCCATTCAAATGTTCGGTCATATGATGTCGGTCATATGGGGGTCTTACATCTGAAATGTCGATCAAATGAAGGGCTCTCACACACACACAAACACACACACACACACACACACACACACACACACACACACACACACACACACACACACACACATATATGTTTAACTTATCTCCAGAATATGGAGTGGAGTCATACCTCAGCACCAATAGTCTCAACCTCTTAGTGCAAGGGGATGTCATGTACATATTGTAGGTTTATATGTAGACTCTTGCCTGTTGCTACTTTAACAGAGCATGTCTTAACAGAAATGTTGTGTGAGGGAGGTCACATCTGCTACTGACATGTACGCCATCAGTTTCTGACAGACATCCTAGGGTCATCATAGTACAGTATCGCTGATATCACAGTAATGGTCCTGTGGAATACAGCAGAGATATGGCCAAAGAATGTGGACAGTCTGACACACTCTGGTCAGTCCAGAGGTATACACAGAACCCCTTAGTGCAAGACATGTGGACCACGCCTGACAATGTGGATGTTAACACCCATGTAAATGGGTATATCACGTAAATACTGGAAATCATATGCCCATACAGGTTATGCATTCACACACTCCTGTCTGTCCTGACACATAATAACCGGTGGTGCAGAAGTCACATGGCCACATACTACCCACTAGTTAGTGACATACATCTGTACAGCATCCCACTGCTTTGTCAGAAATACATGACAGTTATGGTGGCCTGGCAGCAGTACATCTGGCAAATATCTGGACAGAATATTGCACTGGGTAAGTAAAGTAAGCTGATAGACATACAACAAATCACTGTGCAAACCACAAGCAGACTGCCACAACACAGGCCTATATTTCTTGTGGGGGAATACACATGTACCTGCAAATATAGCAGACTCTACAGGCATGTCACAGCACAGAGTAACAGACACCAGTGTGAATGTGCATACCCACAACCAATGTGAACACAGCCACAGCCACATATTGTAAGCTAACTTAATATTACAGTATAAGGACTGTCTGATCAACACCATCCTCATATGTGCCACTCACACACTAACCCTACATATACTGGGCCTCTATACAGTGTGGTCCGATGCCTGTCTGTGGTATGGGACATGTGTGTGTTTGGCCCTACAAACAAGTATGCTGATAGGGTACCATACACTGGAGCAGCATGTAACATCCGATAGAACAGGACCAGGAACAATGACATCTACCACAGTCTGTACACAGGCCAAGGTACATATTCACAATACACACACTGTCGACAATCACCATAAGTACACGGACCTCAGTACTGTACACACAACCACAGAATGCCCAGGTTATGTCCTCAAATATAACCCCTAATATACATAACATGTCTAGCAGTGTGATATCTCATGGGCTTATCAGATATGATGTCAATAAATAATGGTGTACAGAACATATGCACCTCTTACTGCATGACATGCGTACAAAGGTTCT
The DNA here is from genome assembly GCF_019279795.1 of Protopterus annectens. Classification (NCBI taxonomy): domain Eukaryota; kingdom Metazoa; phylum Chordata; order Ceratodontiformes; family Protopteridae; genus Protopterus; species Protopterus annectens. The sequence goes on along the minus strand of NC_056750.1, from coordinate 778,372,662 downwards.
CAGAGTTGTGGCTGGAGGCAAAAACACAGGGCCAGTATTGACATGTTGCTGTGATAACCTCATACATTTACTATTGTAACAAGGTTTGTTGTGACATATGTCCTATGTGGGATATGACATCAGTAACTCTCATGGCTGTCACTATGTACTGACTGCAATACTCAGACTATGCTTCTGCAGTTCTAAGATAGGTAATATGTGAGTAACACAAGACACATAAGGCTCAAAACACTGGCCAGTCTACAGATAACCCTACAGGTGGGAGTTTCCTCAAACACATAACGCTGTCATGACAGGTATTAAATCATGTAGACCAGCCATATCCACACAAACTCTATTAAGCCAACATTACTCCAGATGCAGAAGAGCAAAACTTACATTCAGTAGTCATGCCTGGAACATCCCCCTCCTGTTTGTTGGCCTGTCTCCACAGTGTATGTTGTTAGAGGTATATCCCACTACCATCTGTGATGCTATTTGCCAAACACTCACATGAAGGCCTGCTCACAGTAAATGAAAAGGGCCAACACCCACATGATGTTCCTAGTTATAGGAGTGTGTTTCCATGCACTTGGCTATGGGAATGTTACCACAGCTGTTCCACATGCAATCAGCTAGTGGGGGACTGCAGTTCATGCACAGGCCATCAGCTGATCATGAGCATCACTTACAAAACACAAGCTGCAGCCTAAGCAAAACAGGTGTACTTCTTCACATCCACCAGAGAGGGAGCGAGAGAGACAGAGACAAAGTAAGACATGGAGGGGGTAGGAGAGTAAAAGCTAAGCATGTTTGTGTCACACACTTACCAGTAAAGGGTTTCAAACCCCTGGCTGATTATGCATTATTATATGTCTATGCAGTTGTTGCATGTGCCACAGAGCATGCATGTTGGGGAGCTGTCCAAAGGTATATTTGGCAGTGAGTGAATCAGCAGCAGTGATAAAAGTGGGATAAGGTAGGTGTAGTACATGTGCCTGTCCACAAGAACAGGTGTCAAGGTCGACACAGCCACACTCTCTCAGGGACTCACACACATTATTACAGTTGGCAGGGTCAGGATTAGACTTCCTAACTAGCTAGTTTGCCACAATACAGTAATATGCAGGTATCACATGCACCACTGAGGTTATCAAGCTGATATATAGGCAAAGGGTATGTCAAGTTGTTTGACATTAGAAGGCATGCTTCAGTAGGCAAATGGGAGGTGTAGTGAGTGCCCATGATGTCCAAATCATTATACTCCATACACACAAAGACACAGGTATGCCAGTACCGACATGCATGGGTGTATTGCTTCACAGGTGTGTAGTGGTTGACTGTGCCAGGGGGCTGTTCAAGGCTAAGTAAAGAGTATGCCTTGGCATCAGGCCACATGACAATGGTCTGCAGTGTGGCTCAGGGGTGTAGTGTCTTGATTGGCCCACACAGGTGGAAATTGTATTCACCATCCACTCATCTGGGTTACTATTGTGGGTGGCAAGTGCTGTGCAATGATTGTCATGTATGTGTTCTATATTCCATAAAATGGATGGTGTCTTGGATGTGCACATGTCCCACATGCATGTTCTGTGATATGTGGAAATGTACCTGGGGTGTCTGGGGCATGTTGTGCAGACAGATTGTTATCATCAGGTGTCCCATTCCTGTCCTCATGTGGTGAGAACTGGCAATGGACACCAGGTTGACCTTGCACCTACATTGACAGCACGATACAGATATTCACTGGTGTCAGTGGCATCTGTCGATAAAGGGCATGTATATAAGGCATGGTATGTCCTTTGTGGGTTACATTTGCTGTCTCTACAGTTGTTGCAGGTGTCCAGTGGGGAACATAGTGAAGGAGCACTGTATGCAATGATTTGCCTATTATAGGGATGGGACAGGGTGCCATGTCCTCTGTAGTCCATTGCAAGCACACCGTGGTTACTATCTGTGGGAAATATGCAGGGAACTGCCAACATAGTGGTTGTTGCCTAGCCGAGTGTGTTTGTGTATGAGACATGGGTGGAGAGTGTTCTCTGGGTAATACAAGGTTTGCCTATATTTTTCCCCAAAACCATTATATCATAAGTAGGGGTATGGATTGTCTACCCCAGCCTCTCTGTTGTTTGACATCTGTTATCCTTGGATGGTGGACATTGTGACATATAATAGGCCCACCATATAAGAAATTTGCAAAACCCACTTCACAATGAGTCCTGTTATTACACGCTCACAACTAGCTCCACACAGGATACTTATGAAAAAGTCACACACGCGCACACACACACACACACACACACACACACACACACACACACACACACACACACACACACACACACACACACACACACACACACACACACACACACACACACACACACACACACACACACCAATTCTCACAGTTGCAATGTCTGGAATTAGATCTCCTACCTAACTAGTGCATCACACTACAGCATTACACAGTTATAGCACGTGCCACAGAGCTTACTGGACTACTCCTTCCCCAGAAATGTATATCAAAGTGAATGACATTAGCAGGCTTGCCAAAACAGGGCAATGGAAGTTGCAGTGACTGTGAATGGCCCCAAAAGAACTGATCCCTACACAGACAAACAAACACACACACATAAACTTATACAGTTGCCATGTCTGAGATTAGAACTCCTACCTAATTAGTATATCACACTACAGCATTACACACTTAAAGCAAGCACCATGGAGCTTATTGGGCAACTCTTTCCCCAAAGGTGTATATCAAAATGACTGACATCAGCAGGCTTACCAAAGTAGGGCGATGGAAATTGTAGTGACTGTGAATGGCCTCAAAAGAATTGATCCCTACACAGGCAAACAAAAACACAAAGTTTTACAGTTGCCATGTTTGGGATTAGAACTCCTACCTAACTAGTGCGTCACACTACAGCATTATGCAGTTTTAACACACGCCATGGAGCTTACTGGGCTATAGTTTCCCCAAAGGTGTATTTCAAAGTGAATGATATCAGCAGGCTTGCCAAAGTAGGGCAATGGAAGTTGTAGTGACTGTGAATGGCCTCAAAAGCATCGATCCCTACACAGACAAACAAACACACACACATACAAACAAGGTTATTCAGTTGCCATGTTTGGGATTAGAACTCCTACCTAACTAGTACATCACACTACAGAATTAGCAGTTATAGCACCCGCCACAGAGCTTACTGGACTGCTCCTTCCCCAAAGGTGTATTTCAAAGTAAATGACATTAGCAGGCTTGCCAAGGTTGGGCAATGGAAAGTGTAGGTCATAGGTTCATAGTTTGGTAATAGGCTATCTGCCTTAGGGCTTATACATGCCTAGCCATGACAACTCCCTGGCTATGTTTTCCCACAATATTTACTTCTCTGGACCCCTGTCTAGCAGGGTAACTGACTTGATCCCCAGGGTCAATTACCTATATCCCATCCAATCATGAAGGTTCCTTTTGAAGAGGGCCAAAAAGACACTCTGCTTGACATGTATGGACGGTCTATTGCAGAGTATAGGGAGTCTCTGGGTCATAAACACATCTCTCCAGCATGTATTGTTCATTGAGATGACAGGGTTTGAATCCCTGGAGAGTGTGGCTGTGAGGGATTTGGATTTCTTTAAGTGTAACATGTCCAACAGCTCTGGGTTTGACATGGTATCATGTGTTAAGCAGAGATCACCTCTGAGTACACGATATGTGACAGAGTATAGCTGGATGATTTTCAGATGGTTAGCATAGGGCATCTGAGTTAGGCATGTGATTCTTTTAGTGAGGTATGTCTGCAGCCTTTCTAGATGTTGCAGATGTTTTGTGAGGCACATACCTAATGGGCCATTGTAGTCTGTACTGGGTCTACTGAGAGATTACTACAGTGGGACAATGGCCTCCTTTTTCCTGGATGTAAAGCCCTTAGTGATGAGGTGTGCCACATATGTGGATTTCCTGACTGTTGTGGCGATGTGGTTATCAAAGGTGAGACCACTGTTCACCTGTGTCCCTAAGTCTCTTATCACACTTTAGGTGTTTAGTGTACTGCCACCTATGTGGTACTTCACAGGTACATGTCCCTTCCCAAATGGGATAACTATACATTTATTGGCATTGAACTTGAGGCCATGGCTCAGGAACCAAGCATCTCTTTCTGTAAGACCCTTCTGTAGAATATCCACATTATGTAGGGATTCAATATTGGCTCCCAGTGTGCAGTCATTTGCAACCTTTGTTAGCCAGAGTCTCTTAGTGCTGGCCTGTACTTCAGAGCAGTAGATGCCAAACATGAGCGGTCCCCGGACTGAAGCCTGAGGTACTCCAACTGTCACTTGTCTGGGGCTGGAGTTGGTGTCACCTACTTTTACAGTCTGGGTTCTGTCAGTACAGCAATTGGCAGCACATTGGGTGATGTGGGGATTAATGGCCAGCTTGGTACATTTATCTATGATTCCAGACTGGGGGATGGTGTCAAAGGCCTTGGCGAGGTCTGGATAGGCTGTGTAAAGCACCTTACTCTCGTCCACAGCTCTGGAGACTAATTCAAAGATGTCAGTCAGGTTCAGGATACATGATCGACCCTTCACAAACCCAATCTGGGTGGGGTCCAGTGTTTGCAAGTGCCAATGTCTTTGTTTATAAGTTCCATGATAATACATTCCATGTCCTTACAGATCAGGTGCATCATACTGCTGAGGCTGTAGTTCCCAGGATCTAAGGTGGGTCCCCCCTTGTGGACTGGGTTAACTGTAGCTGTGCACCACACAGTTGGCACAAAGCCTGAGGTTTGGCTATGATTAGACATGGCATGTAGCTGAGGTGGCAGTTCATTTTGTAGTTCATGTAGTACACAGCCCGGGATGTTGACTGGTCCCATGGATGTTGCTTTCTCAGCTCTGGAGAGTATGGTTTTTACCTGCGTGGCTGTTATTACCGGAACCTGGCAATCTTTCAGTGTTGAGATGGGCCCTTTTGGGGGTGTCAGGGGGTGCAGTTGGCACTGAATTGATCTGCCAGGATATTGGTAATATCCTTGGGAGCAGTATATTTAATACCATACTGTTGTAGCTCAGAGCAGATATGAGCATTTCCATTTAGATTCCTGACATAGCTATGGAATGGCTTGCAGTTGTTTTTGGCATCTTTGGCTATATTATGTTCATACCTAGTTTTGGAAGATGTTATGAGGGATCTCAGCATCTTAATGAGGCTGGTAAGGGAGTATTTTGCATCCTGAAAATTCCCTCATTTCTGAAACAGTTTCTTCCTTTTGTTGTACAGCATGTTTATGGCAGGGGGCCACCACATTGACTTCCTTTTCTTGGTGGGGAGCATCTTGGTTCTATATTGGATGGCACGATTCATGCATGAGTGGATGTGCTCATACAGTGCCTTCATGTAGGATTCAGAAGTTGTCCTTTCAGTTCCCGTCTGCATGGGTGTCATGACATTAGTCACGTTTGAAATGTGTATCATGAAGCTGGCTTTGGAGATGTGTGTTACGGAGGTTTCCTTACTGGGGTGTGGGGGAGGGATGTGGGTGTTAAGGCTGATTAGCTTATGGGCAGACCTGACCAATGATGGGGTGACCATAGGTGTGGAGCAGTGATTTCCCATGTTGATAATGACCAAGTCTAGGATATTTAAGCCCCTGGTGGGACTATGGGTTACTTGATCCAGGGCATTGGGAATTATGACTTCCAAGAACCATTGGGCACATGTGTTGGTACACAAGTAGTTTTTCCAGTTAATGGCTGGGTAGTGTAAGTCACCCAGTATTAGGGTGTTTGGTTGTATCATAATATTTCCCAGTATGTTTTGAAAGATGTAGTGGGAATCTTGGGGCATGGTGGGGGATCTGTAGCAAGCTATACAATTTGGATTGCAGTCTTGCCTAGTGTTAGTTGCATCAGGGGTATTTAGATGCATTCTGTTGGGCAAGTAGCCTGGTGGTGTGAATATCCTTGGTGAATATGGACACACCTCCACCTTTAGTGGTTTGATGGCTGACAGGTGTGGTGAGAGCTGTACCTGGTTTTGCAGGGGTGCCCTCTGGAGCCTTGGATCAAGTCTCTGTTACTGCACAGCTATCAATGTTCTCCATTTTTAGGAGTGCCTAGTGGCTGTGAATGGCCACAAAAGCATTGATCTCCACACACACAAACACACACACACACACACACACACACACACACACACACACACACACACACACACAAATGCCATGTCTCAGATTAGAACTCCTACTAAACTAGTACATCACACTATGGCATTGCGCAGTTACAGTACGTGCAACGAAGCTTATAGGGCTACTTTTCCCCAAAGGTGTATTTCAAGGTGAATGACATCAGCAGGCATGCCAAAGTAAGGCACTGGAAATTGTAGTGAGTGTGAATGGCCTCAAAAGCATTGATATCTACAAAGATAAACACACACACTTGCCATGTCTGGGATTAAAACTCCTACCTAACTAGTACATCACACTATAGCATTACACAGTTATAGCATGCACCATGGAACTTATAGGGCTACTCCTTCACCAAAGGTGTATTTCAAGGTGAAGACATCAGCAGGCTTGCCATAGTAGGGCAATGGGGAGTGCAGTGTGTGTGCATGGGCCATAACCCATTCATCTTGAGGCAGACACACAAGACTAAGGCACACACAGGTTTATATTTCACAGGTATATGTATACAACTGCTAGATAAATACTGACTTGTACAGTCATGTTACACAGTTATAACAAGCACCACAGACATTATAGTGCTGAGGAATACCAGAGATAAATGTCTACAGTGATTGACAGCTGCACATCATGTGGTTTTAGCCAATTGGATGTGTGCTGGGTGAGACAGGCCTCATGGTGGTAGGCTCTTAGTCACTGTCTGTCACTCTCTTCCACACATCTATGGATGTGTAATTTTGGCCTATTATAGTGTGTTGTCCTTGGATATATATGTGTATTCCTATCCAATGTGCGTGCAAAGAATGACTGGTGTGCAATGAGGAGTGTGTGCACAAACATCTGTGACTGTCGAATATGTATAGTCCACTGTTGTTGCCAGACATGGGCTTCATTTCCTAAGTGTGGGAGCATGCCCAGTATGACCTTCTGTATTAAATGTGTGCATCCATTCCAGGTAGATTGTACTCCAGTGCAGGCTTTTGTCTTCTACACCTACAGCTAGCAGCCTATGGGCAAAGGATAGTGGGTTACTATAGGTAATTGTGTCTGTGCTGCTTCTGCTACATGGTCTTGGTGTTAGCAGAGATATTCAGACATATGTACTGTTTTACACTGTGATGTTTTATGTCATCAACTACTGTCAGGTATGCATATTTGCTTGCAGTAATTTCCCGGGGAACACAGGGTGAATGAATGCAGCTCTGGCCAGTATTGTGGTCTGCAGCCTACATATTCTTGCACAATCATAACATACTGGAGGGAAAGCTGCAGACACTTGCTGATGGGTCTGTGTAAATGGTTCAGCACCTTGGTAAGGTGGTGGTTGAGGATCATATGCTTCTACATCCATCAACGTGACAGTATGGCCATATCCTGCTATAGCTATACTTCACAGCTGTACACACAGGTTACTCAGAGGTAGGGGTCATATTTTTGGATATTACCCCTTTACATTGTGGTTTACAAGCAGGTTTGTAGCAAACCATTCCTGGGTTTGCAGGGATAGTATTTGCACACGACTGAGTTTCAGACTTCACACACTCCATGCCATACATGCTTCTACCCCCTCTATTATTCTATCCCCTTCCAAACATTATGCAAACATTATCTGATAAGTTCCCTATAGTCATCACTTCATCCCAGCTGTAATTTGGTGTTGGTCCACAGTTCAGGCCGTAGGACATGGTAGACATGTTACTGGGATTTGTTGACCTGGCCTTGCATTTGGATTCTGTGGACTGTGTTATGTTTTTATTTGGGAGTCCATGACATAACATACTTTGGCAGTATTGGAGTCCGGATGGAGCATATATCATGGACAGAAAAAAATAAAAAAGATAGCCGGGTGCACAAGACCCAGGATGAAAAGTGCCCAAATCCTGGTAGGCACACTGGTGCCAGGACTGGAAAAAATTACAGTGTAGAATCCTCAAAATATGGAACCAATCTTACAATGGGGCCAGGCCAGGCTCAAAGGGAGGATGGCCCTCCTATTGTAGAAGGAAGTAGTAGTCTACAAAAATGACAAAAATTGATTGGCCAAAGAAGAGCCATAAAGACGACAGAGTGGAGTACTGAGGATAAGAAAGAAATTATATATTGTAACTATTATGTAAAAAGCCCAAAATTTCCAGACACAACATATATAGAATGATTAAGAGCAAAATTAGAGGAAAGAAAAATACTTCAGCAGGAAAAACTGCCAAAAGCTTCAAATAAAAATTTACTTTCATTAATACAACACATTTTTGAAAAACAGTGTATAGATCAAGGAACTTTGATCTCTTTGGAAAAAAAAGTCTCTGAGGAAGTGAGAAAATATAAATAACAATACCTAGAGGTATTTGAAAAATATAAAAAAGAAATATGGACATGGGAAAGAAAGAGAGATTTGATATGGTGCAATATTTATGCAAAGGAGAAAGCCAAGTTAACTAACATACAGAAGGCAGTTTCAAAGATATTCAAAGAAAAATACAGGCAAAGGCATCCAGATATGGAAAACTTCACAATAAAAAGACTAAAAGCACAAAGATTTAATGTAGAAAAGATGATTAGTAAAGTAGAAGTTAAAGAAATAGAAGTTGAAGTTATGGAGTGCCTGCAAAGTGAAGGATTAATGTAGAAGGTCTAAAACAGATTACATCACAGCATGATGGAGTGATTCCCCAGAATAAGGAAAAGCAAGAAGATCAGGAGCCATGTGAAGAAGAAATATGGACATGGGAAAGGAAAAGAGATTTAATGTGGTGTAATATTTATGCAAAGGAGAAAGCAAAAACTAATACAAAAAGAGCAGCACCAAAGATATTTGAAGAAAAATACAGTGAAAGGAATCCAGATATGGAAAACTTTATAATACAAAAAATAAGAAGACTAAGAGGAAAAGTAGAGAAAGTGATTAGTAATGGAGAAGTTAGAGAAATAGAAATAGAGGTAATGGAATAGCTGCAAAGAGAAGGATTTAGTGTAGAAAATCAAAAGCAGAAATCACCACAGCAGGATAGAGCAATGGATATCCAAATTAAAGGGAAACAAGTGGATCAGGAAGGAACAGGTCAGGTGCCATATCAAAATATTTTGGAGCCTTCCACAGGAAACCAATATAAAAGTTCACTTGAAGCTAGACAGGAAGGAAAGGAACAGGAAACTGTGGAAACTCTGATGCAGTCAATGTTGAGAAGTGATAGGCCAGTGAGTTTCCATATGACAGAGCAATGGATGGCACAGGATGAAATTGAAGAGAATGTGCCACAAGATGTTTTTAGAACTTTCTATAGAATCCCCGCAGGAAATGGAAAACAAGGGATGTGCCCTCAGTATGGAAGAAAAGGAGTTAAGAGAAGAGTTGCTTGATTTAATAGACAAAGACAGATATATCAAGATCAATGAGAGAACTAGACTACAGAAGGTTAATAAAATCCCAAAAGTCAGAAACTTGGTAAAACAAATGAACACAGTAATTAGGACTGTCCATAGAGATCCATGCGCTATAACAGAAGTAAACAGACTATATTACTGTGCTGCTAAATTAATAACTGATAAAATTCTACAACACGAACATAGGGTAGCGAAGGAAAAGGGGGGCAAAAGCGAATACCATCATGGAAATATCGAATATAGAAAACTATAACGCAGCTAAGACAAAAAGCATCATTGTTAGAAGATTATAGGAGAGGGAAAAGATCAACAAAATATTAAGAAAGATGTGACAAAAGCAATGCACAGTATTAGAACAGACCAGGATCTATTATGCACTATTGGAGATAAAAAACTAAAAATTTCAAAACAGGCAGAAAGACTCAAAAGATACGAAGATAGATATAAGGGAAAATAAGCAATTTTCTGATGACCCAAAAAAGTTTTATAGAGAAATGGGAAATAAGGTAAAAAGAAATTGATAGACCACCGAAAAAAGAGGAAGTAGATACATTTTAGAGAAGTATCTATGAAGATTCTGTGGAACGTAACAAAGATGCTAAATGGATAGAAGAAGTAAACAAAAGAATAAGACGTTTAAAGGTACAGGATATGAAATGGGATGAAATAACAGCCACAGAGATTGAAACAAAGTTGAGAAAAGCCTCTAATTGGAAAACCCCAGGCCCAGATGCAGTACCTAACTTTTGGCTTAAAGTATTAACTTTTTTACATGATGATCTAGCCATGAGTAAGAACTATTTATATGAACACCCTGAACAGACACTACACTGGTTAACAACAGGAAAAACAATGCTATTACTTAAGAGTGAACCTGCAAGCTACTTTAAAAATTATAGACCAATAACTTGTCTTCCAATGACGTATAAACTATACAAGGGGATTGACCCTGACAGAGTTTATAGTCATTTAGAAGAAAACTCAATTATGGCAGTAAAACAAAAGGGCAATAAAAGAAAGTTATATGGAACAAAGGATCATTTGTTGTTAAATAAAGTTATAGTGGAGAACTGTAAAATGGGGAAGAATCTAAGTATGGCATGGATTGTCTATAAAAAGCATTTGATAGTATTCCACATTCATGGATAAAAGAGTGCTTAAAAATGTATAGGGTACATCCTACACTGATTGATTACATTACAGTAACCATGAAACAGTGGCAGACCACTTTGCAATTAAGCTATGATAAAGGGCAGATTATTATCCCAGGGATAAAAATCCAAAGGGCGATATTCCAGGGTGACTCCCTGTCACTGTTGCTGTTTTGCCTTGTCATTAATCCATTAAGCTGTTTACTTAACATCTTAGGTCATAGCTATAATTTGGCTTCTAGAAAACAACAAAGTATAATGACTTCTCATCTTCTTTTTGTCGATAATTTAAAATTGTATAGCTCATCAGATGAGGAACTGAAAGTACAGCTGCAGGTTGTCAAAACATTTTCAGATGATATTGGAATATCATTTGGTCTTGACAAATGTGCAAAAGCAACCTTTAAAAAAGGAAAATTGCAGCACCAGGAAAACATTAGTTTGGGGCAAGAATGTGATATATAAGAACTTGAGCAAGAGGGGGTGTATAAATACTTGGGAATTGATGAAGGATCAGCAATAAAACATGAACAAATGCAAATAAAGCTTAGTAAGGAGTAATTTAGAAGACTTAAATAAATCTTGAAATCAGCATTGACACCTAGGAACAAGATCCAAGCTATAAATCAGTTTGCTCTTCCTGTCCTAACTTAAGGTTAAGGAGTGATTGACTGGCCCCAAAAAGTGTTGTTATACTGGATAATAAAACAAGAAGGATGCTTCATGCTCACCAAATGATTTATAAAAATCATTGTATACCAAGATTATATATTCCCCATTCTGAAGGAGGGATGGGTCTCCTTGAAATTGATTACATGTATAGATCTGCAATTGTGCAACTCCACACATATCTATTGACCTCACAAGATCCAAATGTAGTGAAAGTTTTGAAACATGAGGAGAATAAATCTAAGATGACATATCTGCTTAATTTAGCAGAAGCATATCGACATCAAGCAGGAATGGAAATTAAATCAGAAGTGGATAAAAAACAGGCAGCAACTGAATGTGCCAAAAACAAAAGAAAGAATATAAGGTGAAGGATCAGATGAGAAGGCAAGACATGGAAAAAACATAACTATAGTAGCAAGTATAGAAAACCTCTGGAAGAGCCTCATGTTGATCAAAAACAAATGCAGGAATTGTTAAGGAGAGGTGAATTTACATCAAGAAATTAAAGGTTAATATTGGCAGCCCAAGATAGTGGGCTATGTACACGTTGGTTTACTAAGTCTGTTGAACATGTGAGAGAAACAGATATAGGTAGGTTTTGTAGAACTGAATTGGAAACAGTCACATACCTTATTGCTCGTTGCGACTCGTTTATGGCAGAGAGACTGTGTACTGAAAGGCATATTAATGTGGCAAGATTGTTTCACTGGAGATTGTGCAAACATTATGGTATCAAAGTGGCTGAAAAACACTGAAAACATGAGCCACAGAGAATCATAGAAAATGATGAAGTTTACATTACATGGGATCACGCAATACCAACAGTCCAAAAGATAGATGCTAGAAAACCAGATATAGTGGTCCAAGAAAAGAAGACAAAAGTAGCATTGATCATTGAAATCACCGCACCTAGTGAATACAGTGTCTTGCGTAAAGAGAGACACAAAGTCATAAAATACCTCGATCTGCAGGCAGAAACAAGAGCCATGTGCAAGAAAAATATCCAGACAGTTCCAATAGTAGTAGGAGCAACTGGTCTTATAAAAAATAATTTACAGTCGAGAGCTGCGGTGGTGGTGCTGCAGTAGTGTTGTCGCCTCACAGTTAGACGTTGCCCATTCGATTCTCAGTTAGAGTGTCTTCTGTGTAGCAACATGCGTGAATGGGCATTCCTTCATTGAAGGTTGTGCGTTAGGCCTGGCAAGCCAGTACAGAAAAATCTACTGACAATCATTAGCGGACTGGAGTTCCGCTGTGGTGACCCCTAACCGGGAAAAGCCAAAAGACACAAACAAACAATTTAGATATGTTACCAATTCATGTAACACCATACAAATTGCAGAAGGAGTCATTACTGGGCACATTGCGGGTGTTGCAAAGACCAGTTTTGGCTAACATCAAAGAGCGAAACAATGCTAATTTCATGAACTTTAATTGTACTTTGATTTAGGAATGGGGTCCATTCCCATCATGGTATTAGAAACCTAAAAGACATGGAGAAATTAAAACGGCAGTATAGGGGTCCAGATGGAGAGATGAAAAGTAAGCAAGCAAAGGAGAGTAGTAGTGCTGAAATCAAATTCATCCTCAGGTCTTGGTGAGTACCTTTGCGAGGTGGACCCTGTTTTTTACAAAATCTCACCAAGGTGACACTGATATATAGACTGTATTTATATAGCATATATCATGGACAGAAGTAAATCAAAAATAAAAAAAAAGATAGCTGGGTGCACAAGACCCAGGATAACAAAGTGCCCAATCATGGTAGGTGCACTGGTGCCAGGACTGGAAAAAAATTACAGTGTTGAATCCTCAAAATACGGAAACATTCCTACAATGGAGTCAGGCCAGGCTCAGGGGGAGGATGGCCCCCCTGTTGTAAACAAAGTGGCAGTCCACAAAAATGACAAAAACTGATTGCCCAAAGAAGAGCCATAAAGACAACAGAGTGGACTATTGAGGATAAGAAAGAAATTATGTATTGTTACTATTACGCAAAAAATCCAGAATTTCCAGACACAAGATATACAAAACGATTAAGAGAGAAATTAGACGAAAGAAAAATACTTCCACAGGAAAGACTGTTACAAGCTTCAAATAAAAATTTGCTTTTATTAATACAGCAGATTTAAAAAAAAAACAGTATATAGATCAAATAACTTTGATATCTTTGGAAAAAGAAGCCTCTGAGGAATTGAGAAAATATAAACAACAAAACATTGAGATATTTGAAAAATGTAAAAAAGAAATATGGACATGGGAAAGAAAGAGAGATCTGATATGTTACAATATTTATGCAAAGGAGAAAGCCAAGTCAACTAATATGGAGAAGGCAGTCTGAAAGATATTCAAAGAAAAGTACAGGCAAAGGCATTCAGATATGAAAAATTCACAACAAAAAGACTAAAAGCACAACAATTCAATGTATAAAAGATGATTAGTAAAGCAGAAGTTAAAGAAATAGAAGTTGAAGTTATGGAGGGCCTGTGAAGTGAAGGATTTAATGTAGAAGGTCTAAAATGGATTACATTACAGTAGGATGGAGTGAGTCCTCAGAATAAGGAAAAGCAAGATTAGGAGACTTGAAGAAGAAATATGGACAGGGAAAGGAAAAGAGAATTAATATGGTGTAATATTTATACAAAGGAGAAAGCAAAACTAACTAATACAAAAAGAGCAGCACTAAAGATAACTGAAGAAAAATATAGGCAAAAGAATCTGGACATGGAAAACTTTACAATACAAAAAATAAGAAGACTAAGAGGAAAAGTAGAAAAAGAGATGCGGAATGGAGAAGTCAACGAAATAGAAACTGAGGTAATGGAACAACTGCAAAGAGAAGGATTCAGTGTAGAAAATTAAATGCAGAAAGCACCACAACAGGCTAGAGCAATGGATATCCAAATTAAGGGGAAACCAGTGGAACAGGAAGTAAATGGTCAGGTGCCATATCAAGATACTTTGGAGACTTCTACAGGAAACCAGTATAAACATTCACTTGAAGCTAGACAGCAAGGAAAGGAACAGGAAACTGTGGAAACTGATGCAGTCAATGTTGAGGAGACTGAGTTCCCATATGACAGAATAACAGATGACACAGGATGAAATTTAAGAGAATGTGTCACAGGAAGATGCTATAGAACTTTCTATAGAATGCCCACAGGAAACGGAAAACAAGGGATGTGCCCTCAGTATGGAAGAAAAGGAGTTAAGAGAAGAGTTGCTTGATTTAATAGACAAAGATAGATATATCAAGATCAATGAGAGAAATAGACTGCAGAAGGTTAATAAAACCCCAAAAGTCAGAAGTCTGATAAAAGAAATGAACACAGTAATTAGGACTGTCCACAGAGTCCCATGCAATATAACAGAAATAAACAGAATATATTCCTGTGCTGCTAAATTGATAACTGATAAAGTTCTACCACAGGAACATAGGGTAGTGAGGGAAAAGAAAGCGAATACCATCATGGAAATATTGAATAGAGAAAACTATAAAGCAGTTAAGACAAGAAATATCATTGTTAGAAGATTATAGAAGAGAGAACAGCTCAACAAAAATATTAAGAAATATAGATACGATGAAAGCAATGCACAGTGTTAGAACAGACCAGGATGTATTATGCACTATTGGAGATCACAAACTAAAATTTTCAAAATAGGTGGAAAGACTTAAAAGATACAAAGATAAATATAAGGGAAAAGCACAAAATAAACAATTTACTAATGACCCAAAAAAGTTTTACAGAGAATTGGGAAATAAGGTAACAGGAATTGATAGACCACCAAAAAAGTAGATACATGTTGGTGAAGTATCTATGAAGATCCTGTGGAACATAACAAAGATGCTAAATGGATAGAAGAAGGAAAGAATAAGAAGTTTAAAGGTACAGGATATGAAAGGGGATGAAATAGCAGCCAGAGAGATTGAAATAAAGTGGAGAAAAGCCTCTAGCTGGAAAACACCAGGCCCAGATGCAGTACCTAACTTTTGGCTTAAAGTATTAACTTCTTTGCAAGAGGATTTAGCCATGAGTACGAACTATTTATATGTGCACCCCGAACATACACCACACTGCTTAACCAAAGGAAAAACAATGCTCTTAAGAGTAAACCTACAAGCAACCCTAGTCCAATAACTTGTCTTCCGATGACCTACAAAATATACACAGGAATTGACGCCGACAGAGTTTATAGTTATTTAGAAGAAAACTCAATTATGGCAGTAGAACAAAAGGGCAATAAAAGAAAGTCATATGGAACATAGGACCATTTGTTGTTAAACATAGTTATAGTGGAGAATTGTAAAAAGGAGAAGAACCTAAGTATAGCATGGATTTTCTACAAAAAAGCATTTGATAGTATCCCACATTCATGGATAAAAGAGTGCTTAAAAATGTATAAGATACACCCTACACTGATTGATTACATTACAGTAACCATGAAACAGTGGCAGACCACTTTGCAATTAAGTCATGATAAAAGACAGATTATTATCCCAGGGATAAAAATTCAAAGGGGGATATTCCAGGGTGACTCTCTGTCACCCTTGCTATTCTGCTTTGCCATTAACCCATTAAGCTGTTTACTTAACAGCTTAGGCCATGGCTATAATTTGGCTTCTAGAAAACAACAGACTCTAACGACTTCTCATCTTCTCTTTGCTGATGATTTAAAATTGTATAGCTCATCAGATGAGGAACTGAAAGCACAGCTGCAGGTTGTCAAAACTTTTTCAGATGATATTGGAATGTCATTTAGTCTTGATATGGGGTGGGAGGGATGGGATAATGGTTAAGGTGCTTACCTTATAAAGACAAGGTGCAGGGTTTGATTCTCACACAGAGGAAATAGCTAGGCTTCAAATGGCTCACAAGGGCAGTTAGCCTAGTACTAATCCATGAACCATGAACCATAAATGTGCAAAACCAACCTTTTAAAAAGGAAAATTGCAGCACCAGGAAAACATCAGTTTGGGACAAGAATGTGATATAAAGGAACTTGAGCAAGAAGGGGTGTATAAATACTTGGGAAATGATGAAGGATCGGCAATAAAACATGTAGTAAGGAGTACTTTAGAAGACTTAAATTAATCCTGAAAACAGCATTGACACCTAGGAACAAGATCCAAGCTATAAATCAATTTGCTCTTCCTGTCCTAACTTATTGTTTTGGAGTGACTGACTGGCCCCAAAAAGTGTTGGATAGATTGGATATCAAAACAAGAAGGATGCTTCATGCTCACCAAATGATTTATAAAAATCAGTGTATACCTAGATTATATATTCCCTGTTCTGAAGGAGGGATGGGCCTCCTTGAAATTGATTACATGTACAGATCTGCAATCGTGGGACTCCACTCATATCTACTGACCTCACAAGATCCAAATGTAGTGAAAGTTTTGAAACATGAGGAGAATAAATCTAAGATGACTTCTCTGCTTAATTTAGCAGAAGCATATCGACGTCAAGCAGGAATGGAAATCAAACCAGAAGTGGATGAAAACCAGGCAGCAACTGAATGTGCTAAAAAAACAAAAGAAAGAATATAAGGTGAAGGACCAGGTGAGAAGGCAAGAAATGTGGAAAAAACATAAATATAGTTGCAAGTATAGAAAACTTCTGGAAGAGCCTCATGTTGATCAAGAATGAACACAGGAATGGTTAAGGAGAGGTGAATTGGCAGTCCTAGATAGTGAGCTACATACACGCTGGTTTACTAAGTCCATTGAACATGTAGGAGAAACAGACATATGTAGGTTTTGTGGAACCAAACTGGAAACAGTCACACACCTTATTGCTGGTTGTGACTCTCTAATGGCAGAGGGACTGTATACTGAAAGGCATAATAATGTGGCAAGATTGTTACACTGGAGATTGTGCAAACATTATGGTATCAAAGTGGCCGAAAAACACTGGAAACATGAGCCACAGAGAATCATAGAAAATGATGGTTTACATCACATGGGATCACCCAATACCAGCAGTCCAAAAGATAGATGCTAGAAAACTGGATATAGTGGTCCAAGAAAAGAAGACAAAAGTAGCATTGATCATTGAAATTGCCACACCTGGTGACTACAGTGTCATGCATACAGAGAGACAAAAGTCATAAAATACCGCAATCTGCTTGCAGAAATGAGAGGTGTGTAGAAGAAAGATACCTAGACAGTTCCAATAGTAGTTGGAGCAATTGGTCTTATAAAAAAAGTTTACTTTCATTAATACAACACATTTTTGAAAAACAGTGTATAGATCAATACACTTTGATCTCTTTGGAAAAAGAAGCCTCTGAGGAAGTGAGAAAATATAAATAACAATACCTAGAGGTATTTGAGAGATTTGATATGGTGCAATATTTATGCAAAGGAGGAAGCCAAGTTAACTAACATACAGAAGGCAGTTTCTAAGATATTCGAAGAAAAATACAGGCAAAGGCATCCAGATATGGAAAACTTCACAATAAAAAGACTAAAAGCACAAAGATTTAATGTAGAAAAGACGATTAGTAAAGTAGAAGTTAAAGAAATAGAAGTTGAAGTTATGGAGTGCCTGCAAAGTGAAGGATTAATGTAGAAGGTCTAAAACAGACTACATCACAGCATGATGGAGTGATTCCCCAGAATAAGGAAAAGCAAGAAGATCAGGAGTCATGTGAAGAAGAAATATGGACATGGGAAAGGAAAAGAGATTTAATGTGGTGCAATATTTATTCAAAGGAGAAAGCAAAAACTAATACAAAAAGAGCAGCACCAAAGATATTTGAAGAAAAATACAGTGAAAGGAATCCGGATATGGAAAACTTTATAATACAAAAAATAAGAAGACTAAGAGGAAAAGTAGAGCAAGTGATTAGTAATGGAGAAGTCAGAGAAATAGAAATCGAGGTAATGGAATAGCTGCAAAGAGAAGGATTTAGTGTAGAAAATCAAAAGCAGAAATCACCACAGCAGGATAGAGCAATGGATATCCAAATTAAGGGGAAACAAGTGGATCAGGAAGCAACAGGTTAGGTGCCATATCAAGATATTTTGGATCCTTCCACAGGAAACCAGTATAAAAGTTCACTTGAAGCTAGACAGGAAGGAAAGGAACAGGAAACTGTGGAAACTCTGATGCAGTCAATGTTGAGGAGACTGAGTTCCCATATGACAGAACAACACATGACACAGGATGAAATTTAAGAAAATGTGTCACAGGAAGATGCTATAGAACTTTCTATAGAATCCCCGCAGGAAATGGAAAACAAGGGATGTGCCCTCAGTATGGAAGAAAAGGAGTTAAGAGAAGAGTTGCTTGATTTAATAGACAAAGATAGATATATCAAGATCAAGGAGAGAAATAGACTGCAGAAGGTTAATAAAATCTCAAAAGTCAGAAGTCTGATAAAACAAATGAACACAGTAATTAGGACTGTCCATAGAGTCCCATGCAATATAACAGAAATAAACAGACTATATTACTGTGCTGCTAAATTAATAACTGATAAAATTCTACCACAGGAACATAGGGTAGTGAGGGAAAAGAAAGTGAATACCATCATGTAAATATTGAATAGAGAAAACTATAAAGCAGTTAAGACAAGAAGTATCATTGTTAAAACATTATAGAAGAGGGAACAGCTCAACAAAAATATTAAGAAAGATAGATGTGATAAAAGCAATGCACAGTATTAGAAGAGACCAGGATCTATTATGCACTATTGGAGATCACAAACTAAAAATTTCAAAACGGGCAGAAAGACTTAGAAGATATGAAGATAAATATAAGGGGAAAGCACAAAATAAACAATTTACTGATGACCCAAAAATGTTTTACAGAGAATTGGGAAATAAGGTAAAAGGAATTGATAGACCACCAAAAAAAGAGGAAGTAGATACATTTTGGTGAAGTATCTATTTAGATCCTGTGGAACATAACAAAGATGCTAAATGGATAGAAGAAGTAAAAGAAAGAATAAGAAGTTTAAAGGTACAGGATATGAAATGGGATTAAATAACAGCCAGAGAGATTGAAATAAAGTGGAGAAAAGCCTCTAACTGGAAAACACCAGGCCCAGATGCAGTACCTAACCTTTGGCTTAAAGTATTAACTTATTTGCAAGAGGATTTAGCCATGAGTACAAACTATTTATATGTGCTCCCCGAACATACACCACACTGCTTAACAAAAGGAAACACAATGCTCTTAAGAGTGAACCTACAAGCTACCCTAGACCAATAACTTGTCTTCCGATGACCTACAAAATATACACGGGAATTGACGCTGACAGAGTTTATAGTTATTTAGAAGAAAACTCAATTATGGCAGTAGAACAAAGGGGCAATAAAAGAAAGTCATATGGAACACAGGACCATTTGTTGTTAAACATAGTTATAGTGGAGAATTGTAAGAAGGGGAAGAACCTATGTATGGCATGGATTGACTACAAAAAAGCATTTGATAGTATCCCACATTCATGGAAAAAAAGAGTGCTTAAAATGTATAAGATACACCCTACACTGATTGACTACATTACAGTAACCATGAAACAGTGGCAGACCACTTTGCAATTAAGCCATGATAAAGTACAGATTATTATCCCAGGGGAAAAAATTCAAAGGTGGATATTCCAGTGTGGCTCTCTGTCACCATTGCTATTCTGCCTTGCCATTAACCCATTAAGCTGTTTACTTAACAGCTTAGGCCATGGCTATAATTTGGCTTCTAGAAAACAACAGACTCTAACGACTTCTCATCTTCTCTTTGCTGATGATTTAAAATTGTATAGCTCATCAGATGAAGAACTGCAGGTTGTCAAAACTTTTTCAGATGATATTGGAATGTCATTTGGTCTTGATAAATGTGCAAAACTAACCTTTAAAAAAGGAAAATTGCAGCACCAGGAAAACATTGGTTTGGTACAAGAATGTTTATAAAGGAACTTGAGCAAGAAGGGGTGTATAAATACTTGGGAATTGATGAAGGATCAGCAATAAAATATGTAGTAAGGATTACTTTAGAAGACTTAAAGTAATCCTGAAAACAGCATTGACACCTAGGAACAAGATCCAAGCTATAAATCAATTTGCTCTTCCTGTCCTAACTTATAGTTTTGGACTGACTGACTGGCCCCAAAAAGTGTTGGATAGATTGGATATTAAAACAAGAAGAATGTTTCATGCTCACCAAATGATTTATAGAAATCAGTGTATACCTAGATTATATATTCCCTGTTCTGAAGGAGGGATGGGCCTCCTTGAAATTGATTACATGTATAGATCTGCAATCATGGGACTCCACACATATCTACTGACCTCACAAGATCCAAGTGTGGTGAAAGTTTTGAAACATGAGGAGAATAAATTTAAAATGACATCTCTGCTTAATTTTGCAGAAGCATATCAACGTCAAGCAGGAATGGAAATCAAACCAGAAGTGGATGAAAACCAGGCAGCAACTGAATGTGCTAAAAAACAAAAGAAAGAATATAAGGTGAAGGACCAGGTGAAAAGGCAAGAAATGTGGAAAAAACATAAATATAGTTGCAAGTATAGAAAACTTCTGGAAGAGCCTCATGTTGATCAAGAATTAACACAGGAATGGTTAAGGAGAGGTGAATTGGCAGCCCAAGATAGTGAGCTACATACACGCTGGTTTACTAAGTCCATTGAACATGTAGGAGAAACAGACATATGTAGGTTTTATGGAACCGAACTGGAAACAGTCACACACCTTATTGCTAGTTGCGACTCTCTAATGGCAGAGGGACTGTATACTGAAAGGGATAATAATATGGCAAGATTGTTACATTGGGGACTATGCAAATATTATGGTATCGAAGTGGCTGAAAAACACTGGAAACATGAGCCACAGAGAATCATAGAAAATGATTAGGTCTACATCACATGGGATCACGCAATACCAACAGTCCAAAAGATAGATGCTAGAAAACTGGATATAGTGGTCCAAGAAAAGAAGACAAAAGTAGCATTGAAATCGCCACACCTAGTGACTACAGTGTCTTGCAAACAGAGAGACAAAAGTCATAAAATACCTCAATCTGCTGGCAGAAATGAGAGCCATGTGGAAGAAAGATACCTAGACAGTTCCAATAGTAGTTGGAGCAACTGGTCTTATAAAAACTAATTTACAATCGTATTTACATATGTTACCAATTCATGTAATACCATACAAATTGAAGAATGTGTCATTTCTGGAAACATTGCGGGTGCTGCGAAGAGCCCTTTTGGCTAACATCAAAGAGAGAAACAATACTAATTTCATGAACTTTAATCGTACTTTGACTTAGGAATTCCTGTCATGTTATTAGAAACCCAAAGACTTGGAGAAATTAAAAACGGTAGTACGGGTGAGACACAGGCCTTTGGCAGAGGACTGTAGGGGATTTGGTAGTGGTGCAGGCCAGCTGTAGCAGGCTGTTGCATTGTGTAACTCCTATAGTCTCAGACTGCAAGACATTATATTCCCCTGGGGTGACAGGGTAGGTGTGCAAGGTGTTAATGCCAATATTTTCTGTCATTATTGATCCAGTGGTGTGGATGCTGGCAGGGTGCTGCTTACAGCTAGGGACACCCCTCATGGGACACCTCTTCTGCATGCTGCATTCTGTGGCTATTGCCATACAGAGGTGGGGGTCATATTGTACTCATTCCCAACAGCAGGGATAAGACCTGTGAGGTACCTGTGAGTGATGGTGGGGTGAGCTGGGTGCATGTGTACTATGGACACTACTTGCATCTGATTCTCAGACATACACGGGGCATTCCACTTATGCTGGCTTGTGCAGGGACATCAGCAGTTTCTCAATACTTTATACCTTTGACCTTTGTGGTCTGCCAGTGTTTGGCCAGACAACATTGGTATTCCTTACTACAAACCCAGCTAATGTGCTGCTATACAATTCCAAAGGTGTGTCCATTTGATAGTGACATATACACTGAAAAACAACAAAAAATAGGCAGACAACAGTAACTCTTAAACATTTATGGTTAGCATTGTCGTCAAGTATTCTTACACTCAACTTCATCAGACATTAGTTAAAAGAATGGTAGCCATATTTAAAACCAACAAAGTAAACACAAAGTCCATGAAATGCAAAGGTGAGGCTTCAGAACAGCAGCTTCAGTTTAGTAAAAAAATATACTCCAAAACAGCAGCCTCAGCTTAATAAGGTGTATACTCAAATTTCTCCAACCACAGAACAAAGATCTGGATTCCACTCGGCTGCAACACAGTTTTATTGGTACACAAGCATTTTCACAAACAGCTACTTCAGGTGTATAACAACCATTAAAATACACACACCTTATATAACACTTAAAGTCAGTCACATGACTCTGCTTAGACATTTTTAAAGGCATGTATACACATTCTAAGTGTTACTTTCTTGATCCACTCTTACAAATTCTAAACTTATATAGTATAAAAATATAAAAAATATATGTTAAAAGCATACGTAAAGTTCTAAAAAATTCAACATTCACCTATTCAATGGTCTCTTTTTTAATATTGGTCTTATAGGAACAGAATAATTCAGTCCATGCTCTGAACTAACCCTTATCCTAATAATCCATTCAGCTTCTTTTTCCTCAGTCCTTGCTTTTATGTCACCCCCTCTTATATCAGTGAATGTTCTACACAAGACAACAAGTTTAAAAACATGCTGTTCATTGGTAACTGACACATGCTTCGCTAGTGCATTAAAACAACCGCTTTTCTTAATGTGATATAGGTGTTCTCTTATCCTATCTCTTAAAAGACGATCTGTTTTCCCTACATAAAATTTGTGACATGCCTGGCAGATAGCCAGATATACCACATGTGCTGTATCACATTTCGCATAGGTTCGCAGATAAAACGTCTCCCCTGTGTCAGGGTGTTTAAATTGTGAATCATTACAAATAAAACTACAAAAGTTGCACTTGCTACATGGTCTAGTGCCCTTTTCATTTTCTCTACCTTTCAGTTCTCTGTCTATACAGAGCCTTCTTTTTAAATTCTTCTTATTTTTAAAGCTAAATTGTGGCTTTGTGCCTACTAACTCTTTCATTTTACAATCTGATGTTAATATATTCCAGTGTTCATTTATAATATTAGTGTACAGCCCAACATCTCTTGAATAGTTTAAACACATCCTTACATTGTTGTGAGTCACTTTCTCTTTCTCATTCACTAATTGTTTTGAGAAATATGGTTTAGCCTTATTCTCTCTTTTACTCATCACATCTTTCATGTTTTTAGTTACCATTCTGTTATCATAGCCTCTTCTTTTCCTGTCAAAATTAGTTGTTTCTCATATTCTTCGGTTTTTACACTTAATCTTGACGCCCTTAGGAACTGGTTTTGTGCTACATTTCTGAATATAAAATTGGGATGCATACTATCTCTACTTAATAATTTATTTGCATGGCAGGTCTTTCTGTACATTCTTGTGCTAATCTTGCCTGTACTATCTTTCTCTACATAAACATCCAAAAAACTGATACCATCAGTAGAACAATTCATGGTAAAGTTAAGAAATTCTGTAGAGTTATTAATGAATTCTAAGAATTCATATAACTGACTTTCTGTCCCTCTCCATAAAAGAAAGAGATAATCTACAAATCTCCTAGAAAACATAATCATTTTATCAAATTTTCCTTTTATAACATTTTCCATTTCCCATTTGGACATAATGGCATTGGCATAACTATTAGCACAAGGAGTGCCCATTGCCACTCCATTCTTTTGCCAATACATATCTTCCCTAAATACAAAAATGTTATTTTCAAGCACTATTTTTAACAGTCTTTGTAATATTCCTATGATTCTACTTCCAAATTACTTATTCATCTCTAATAGATGTATCACATTTCTAATACCAACTGGATTTGGTATAACTGTAAACAGCGATATTACATCTAATGTAACGAAAAAGTACTGTTCTGATACATTTGTTTCATTAGTAAATTCATATAAATCTCTGAGAAAATGCTCTGTATCTTTCAAGATATACTTTGATTTGTATATCAGGGCCTTCAAATTTTTCTCAACGAATATTGAAGCCAGTTCAGTACATCAATTTTTTCCGGCTACTATTGGTCTCATTGGGGGTCTGATGGAATTTTTATGGAGTTTAGGCAACCCCTGAATCTTTGGAATAGTTGGATCTGCAACTACTAAATATTTGACCATATTATTATCACAAAGCTCTAGTTCCTCAATGTGTCTAATTTCTTTTTCTACCCTTGATATCATATTTTTACTTTGTATGGATGTAATTTTTTGATATAAGTCAGTATTATCCAGCATTTCTAGCATCAAACTATTGTAATCAACTCTACTCTAAATAACTCTATTATTAAGTAGAGATAGTATGAATCCCAATTTTATATTCAGAAATGTAGCACAAAAACATTTCCTAAGGGTGTCAAGATTAAGTGTAAAAACCAAAGAATATGAGAAACAACTAATTTTGACAGGAAAAGAATTACTAGATAGAGGCTATGATAACAGAATGGTAACTAAAAACATGAAAGATGTGATGAGTAAAAGAGAGAATAAGGCTAAACCATATTTCTCAAAACAATTAGTGAATGGGAAAGAAAAAGTGACTCACAAGAATGTAAGGATGTGTTTAAACTATTCAAGAGATGTTGGGCTGTACACTAATATTATAAATGAACACTGGAATATATTAACATCAGATTGTAAAATGAAAGAGTTAGTAGGCACAAAGCCACAATTTAGCTTTAAAAATAAGAAGAATTTAAAAAGAAGGCTCTGTATAGACAGAGAACTGAAAGGTAGAGAAAATGAAAATGGCACTAGACCATGTGGCAAGTGCAACGTTTGTAGTTTTATTTGTAATGAGTCACAATTTAAACACCCTGACACAAACCTATGTGAAATGTGATACAGCACATGTGGTATATCTGGCTATCTGCCAGGCATGTCACAAATTTCATGTAAGGAAAACAGATCGTCTTTTAAAAGATAGGATAAGAGAACACCTATATCACATTAAGAAAATAAGTTGTTTTAATGCACTAGCGAAGCATGTGTCAGTTACCAATGAACAACATGTTTTTAAATTTGTTGTCTTATGTAGAACATTCACTGATATAAGGGGTGATATAAAAGCAAGGACTGAGGAAAAAGAAGCTGAATGGATTATTAGGATAAGGGCTAGTTCAGGACATGGACTGAATGATTCTGTTCCTATAAGACCAATATTAAAAAAAGAGACCATTGAATAGGTGAATGTTGAATTTTTTAGAACTTTATGTATGCTTTTAACATATATTTTTATACTATATAAGTTTAGAATTTGTAAGAGTGCATCAAGAAAGTAACACTTAGAATGTGTATACATGCCTTTAAAAATGGCTAAGCAGAGTCATGTGACTGACTTTAAGTGTTATATAAGGTGTGTGTATTTTAATGGTTGTTATACACCTGAAGAAGCTGTTTGCGAAAGCGCTTGTGTACCAATAAAACTGTGTTGCAGCCGAGTGGAATCCAGA
This sequence comes from Protopterus annectens, assembly GCF_019279795.1. Classification (NCBI taxonomy): domain Eukaryota; kingdom Metazoa; phylum Chordata; order Ceratodontiformes; family Protopteridae; genus Protopterus; species Protopterus annectens. The sequence goes on along the minus strand of NC_056750.1, from coordinate 778,346,779 downwards.
TCTTTGTTCTGTGGTTGGAGAAATTTGAGTATACACCTTATTAAGCTGAGGTTGCTGTTTTGGAGTATATTTTTTTACTAAACTGAAGCTGCTATTCTGAAGCCTCACCTTTGCAGTTCATGGACTTTGTGTTTACTTTGTGGATACTCTGGAATACTTTTATGCAAAGGTGCCTGTAACATTGGGTGGTTTGTATCATATTTAAAACCAAATTCATAGTCACATGTTCAGTCACCTCACATGACACCATATCACCTGATACAATTCTCATTTCTATAACACATGTATCTAAAAATTGTATAAACAATTGTTTAAAATATGTATATACACTTTCCTATTGACTTAATACTCAAATTCATATGTACATATACAAAGAATACATAAAGAATACATGAAAAAGCTAGCTAAAACATCCAAAAAACAATATTTGTTATCGTGTACATAAAATTGTTAGATGTCACTAATCAACCTGAATAAATTTCAGATGAATGTCATAAATGCATGTACTTGTGTATAAGGGGGGGGTTGTGTGTATATAACAAACACAAAGAGTGCTCCAAATTATATGTCTAGTCACCTGAGTATTAGCCTTGTGTTAATGTTTTAAATTCCTCAGTTTCAAGACACATGCCAAAGAGCATACGTCGTTCAACCCTGGAGTCACATAGGCCCTAGTTCTAAGCTGCCAAATCAGCTCCTTCACCTCAAGTTTTAAACCTAATGGACCACCCCTGATGTCAAATTCAATTTGGTCAATCACCCTGAATGTGAAGGAATGACCAGGGTTTTCTACCACATGTTTTGCGAGAGCATTGTCTGTTTTGGCTTTCCTAATGTGGTAAATATGCTCTTACACTCTTTCCCCTAGTTTACACTCAGTCTTGCCGATATAAAAACCCATACAAGACTGGCAGGAAGTGAGGTAAACAACCATAGTGGAATTGCAATTAAATCTGCCCTTACAAGGGAATTTTTTATCCAGGATGTTAAATCGGTTACCTGTTTGCATAAACCTGTAATAAGAGCAGGCTTCGCATTTGTACATAACTGGAATACATATCATCTTTACGGGTGGCAGTTCCAAGAGGTTTTTCAAATTAATCCCCCTTCTGTAAACTACATTTGGTGCAGGTCCAAATGTAATAAATTCTTTGCCTATTTGGAAAATATTACAATTCTTTTGCAAAATCTGTCTAATGTTTTCACCATCTGAACTAAACATAGTAATGAAGGCGTACCTATAATCGACCCTTAGGTTACTTTCACCTCCAACAGGTACCCTAGCATCAATACTCATCCCTTGATTACTGTTGTCTAAAATGGCTTTAAAATGACAATTTGTCCTTTTATTTTGAACTTCCTCAAATAGGTTGCTCAACATATCTACACGGTATCCTCTGTTTGCGAACATTTGCAATAACAATCTACACTCCTCCTCCAAGTATGGGCCCACATTCATGCCATGTCCATCTTTTGGATGGTGACAGATATTACATTAAAACATTTACTATGGTTTACTGCTGGAATGTGTTTTGCTGGACTGCATTGCGTTTGGCACTGCAGTTGTGAAAACCTGTCATCGGCAGTACTAGCCAATAGCCACCAGGACAAACCTCACCATGCCTACATGCTGACCACTCTCACACAATATACAACACACACCAACCTAACACACGCAGCCCTGCATATTGTACACATTCTACAATCTATCCTGCTATTTTGGCTGGCTCAGGTAACCTGTGCTCTACTGTTATTATACCTACACATACGTTACTACATTTCTACAAAGGACTGGGGAGGGCACACCTGACACTTGTACACATTTGCTATGACTGTATTGGTATTTCAGGTACTCCATTTAATTCTGTATTCTGACCTATTATGTAGACTAGAGGCATATCAGTGTACTACAGTTCTTAGGTTTGATTGACCTACATTTCCGTTTCAGACGTTTTACCCTTCAGAACTAACATCCCATTGCCTGACCTGTTGTAGTCTGTCTTTGTAGGTCTGGAGGGGGGGCTGTTATCCATAGCCATCAATCAGAGGCCTTAGCACAGCATTTGTTTGTGTTTGTCTATGCCTGTCCTGCTGGCAGAGACTGTTGTTGGGTATGTGAGCTTCCCTGACTGGCATGTGTGTATCCTATAGACACACATTTGGCCCACCACATTTCCTACAGTGAGTTTTGTCACTTTGTCTAGTACTGGCTACTATGGTGACACCAGTATTTGTTACCGATTTCATGCTGCCGTTATAGGTGTCTACTATCTGCTGGCACCCCATTCAGCCACCTTATTCCCTTGCATGCTCACATCCATACCATAGATACAAGTAACAAAACATAATACTTCATTCAGCAATTGATAGGAAGAGGGTGGCTTACCTTGTGGCTGTGACAGTATTGAGGATGGTGCTGGAGGGCTGACTATGTTGGATGCACATAGTACACTCCCTATACATGGTTAAGCAGAGGTAGGGCCTTGTTTGGCATCCCTTTTACTGTATGTGCGAGTCAGAGAGAGGTGCCATTCCCTGGGTTCCTACCATTTCAGTGTATGTGCTATGTGTTGCCTCTTTGCCAAGGCCTGGGCATACTGGGCATGTCTCCTTCTTCCTACTGGGGCAGGCTCAGGTTGTTCCTCCTCCGAGTCACTCTGTGCCTGTGCAGGCCTTGGCAATGGTGGGGGGCTGTGTGGTCCTGCCCTGTTCTGTTCCTGCTGCAGCTGTTTCTGCAGGACAAATCTCACCATGCCTACATGTGTAGCATGGCACATACAATGACAATTTGGTAGCTGGTGAGTACTGCAAGGCTCCACTAGATATGTCCAGGCACTGGAACCGTGACTTGAGCATCCCAAACACATGTTCTATTATGATTCTACTCTGTGTGTGTGCCTCATTATGGAGTTCTTATTCGGGTGTATGTGCATTTCTGATAGGTATCATCAGCTACTGCTCCAGTGCATAACCAGCATCCCCCACTAGGTGGACATAAGGGATGTCCCCATTGACAAATCTCTGGTACAGCTGTGTCATATGCCAGATGTGGGAGTTGTGATAGCTTCCAGGGCAGCCAGCACACACACACACACACACACACACACACATTCATTATAATGCCCTGGGCATTGTACATGACCTGGCAGTTGATGGAGAGGAAGCCCTTGCAGTTGATGTACACCCTACCCCGCTCACCAGATGGTGCTTTGATGTGTATGTGCGTACAGTCTATAGCACTCACTACCTCAGAGTATTTTGCTATTTGGTGGAAGAGATGCATATTGCTGGTCAGTGCCTCACTGCTTTTGTGGAAATATACATGCTCACCGGCATGTGCTGACATGGCATCCAGGAAATGGTGGAGTACCCTTGATGCTGATGCCTGTGAGATCCCCATGATATCCCCAGTTGGCCTTTGGAAGGTACTTGTGGCTAGTATTCTTAAGCCTACATATAGCTTGGTATCTAGTGGGATGGGTTTCCTTCTGTTGGTTCTGTGTGTGAGGTGTGGCCGGCACAGCTCAACAATTTCCTGTCCACCCTATAGCTCCTTCTCCTCACTGTGGGTTGGTCGCCAGCATTCTCATCCTCACCAACCTCAGCCTCTTCCACATGTTTATTTCTGAGAGCAAAAGCAGTCCCTATCATTTTGTTGCTTTAGTTTGGTAAAATTTCCCCACTTATGTACACCGGTGGTGTAGAGTTTGTGGGAAAAACCAGAGAGAAAGGTGTTTGCCTATTCTATAGTAGTGTGCTGGGATGGACTGGTCTGCTGCCTGTATAATTGAGTGATTCTGATAATTTCTCCTGTCAGCTATGCTGGTTCTCCTTGATTACCTTCCTATTGCTGTTTTCCCTTCCCATTGCCTTCCTGATTAAGCCCAGAGGCACGCCGTGCAAACACAGTGCTCAGATGTGCCTTGAGTTGTTATTTCCTGGTTTACTTTTTATTTCCCTTTAAAATTGCTTAGGCAATGTAAAGAGTGCTTGGCAGCTTCAGACACACCCCCTTGCTAGCTCTGTTAAGCTAAGGGCAAACCCAAACCACAGGACTCCAATAAGCTTACATTATGCTTGACACACCCCTCTATGATGCATCATGGTCTTCCTGCACCTACACAGTTGGGTGTAGGCTAGTCATGAGGGGGAATCTGGGATTCAGTATCATTCCCATCATTTGCATAGAATTGCATGCTAATGCCTAGTTGCAAGTCTGACACAGCGCCTTCCCCCCTTAGCAACCACTATTCATTGGCCATGTTGTCTTCCGCCTGCCATTGAGTATAATGGCAAAATTGTGATTTTGAATAGAATGTTTTTTTCAAGTTTTTTTTTTATTTTCTGGCTGATCCCATTTGTGCACCACTGCACTATGCTTAAACGGCCGAAATTTATTTTTGCAACTGTTTTCCGTGCCAATGGCCATATATTTCACCATTTGCATGTTTTACATATTATATACACTCTTTCTTTGGAGCTGTCATGGCTCCGTTTGTAGTTTGCAGAAATGTACTCGGTTACTAACCGAGTACATTTCTGCAGATTACACTAGTCCTGCATGGCTGGCTGCCAGCTTCCTTGATCGCAAATTCACCTCATTTGCATGGTTTTTACCTGCAAATTGAGTAATTTGCATACAGGAGCTGTGTCCATGCAGGAATAGTGCAGGAGCGCTTGTGCACGTCATGGGCACTTGTTCCTGGATCTCTCGGCAGCCATATTGCCTCCAGCAGCTCCTGTACTATTGCTGCACACTGTGCAGAGCTTGCTGAATCCCAGGGATGGTGTTTCTTTTTTATTTACTATTGTATGTCTGTGGTGTACAATGTGAAAATTGTCAGCCACCCAATTATTTTCTGTTAAAATATATTCAGTGGTAGAGTGTTGTTACATATTTCTAAACAAAGCACTCCTACCATGGTGACAATTAATGATACTAAAATGGAGAGAGAGAGATGTGTTGCTTCTAAGCCCTGTGCTTGTGTCTACTGTACAAGTTGCCAAAATAATTGAACACATATCTCATCAAGTCCATTTTACAGGTGATGAAATGACTGTCAAAACACTTTGAAGTATTCTTTGAAGTAGAGGCTTTTGTATGGCAAAACCTCTTACAGTGAGCACAGTCCACATGGACTACAGCCAGTCAGTCAGGCACTCAGACCTCTTGCAATAGAGCACCTACTCACATTACCTTTTTTGCATTTACCAATAAATTGTTTGAAACATTTACCCCTTCTGTATGAAAAAATAAAAACATAAAATATGAGGTGCTATATTACTAAAACATATATCATTTTTTACAGAGTTCATTAAGCATCCTTCTAATCAAATGACTGTTGCATCCATGAGTATTTACCAGCCTGAGGGGTTAAATATCCAATTTGTTAGTTTTAGTACCATGATACTAATATAGGATTTAAAGCCTTGGTCACATAATGTTTCTTATACCCTCAGTTTAGAAAACATTTGGGGAGACTCACTGGCTTCATGTAAGAATGCATTTTCACTACTCCAATCTCTATATAGCCTTAACAATTGTGAATAAGGAATATTTATTATCACACGAAGAGGGTGGCAACTAGTAGCATACAAAAGAGAATTACAGTAGAAAGGTTTCCTATGTATAGAAGAAGTAGAGACAGAATCATCAAGCAAAACAAATATGCAGCAGGATTCATGCACAAAAAATTCCCTGCAGGAGCAGTGTAGCCTGGATGTCATGTTACCACATGCCAGTGAACACATTTACTTCCCCAACACCCGTGAGGAGAGTCATGCTACCACATGCCAGTGAACACATTGACTTCCCCAACACCCGTGAGGAGAGTCATGCTACCACATGCCAGTGAACACATTTACTTCCCCAACACCCGTGAGGAGAGTCATGTTACCACATGCCAGTGAACACATTTACTTCCCCAACACCCGTGAGGAGAGGACCAGCAATATGCATCTTTTCCACCATGTAGCAGAATACCCGGAGTTACTGGGTGCCATAGACTGCATTACATCCACATCAAAGCACCACCCGGTGAACAGTGTAGGGTCTACATAAACCACAAGGGCTTCCCCTCCATCAACTGCCAGGTTGTGTGCAATGCCCAGGGTATTATCATGCATTCATGTGCTGGCAATCCTGGAAGCTATCACAACTCCCACATCTAGCATTTGTCACAGCTGTACCAGGCATTCACCAGTGGGGGCATCCTGTATGGCCATCTGGTGGGGGTTGCTGGTTATGCACTGGAGCCATGGATGACGACACCCATCAGAAATGTATACACACCCACATGCCATAATGAGGCATACAAAAAAAAAACAGGATCATTATAGTGCATGTGTTTGGGATGCTCAAGTCACAATTCCTCTCTCCTGACATATCTGGTGGAGCCTTCCAGTACTCTCCACCCACATGTGCACACATGTTCATAGTATGTGCCATGCTACACAATATGATCCTCTAGAAGCAGCTGTAGCAGGAACAGCATGGGGAAGGGCCACACAGCCCACCACCATTGCCAAGTTCCCCACAGGCACAGAGGGACTCACAGGAGGAGGCCTCTGAGCCTGCTCCCATCGGCATATGGAGGTGTGCCCAGTATGCTCAGGCCTTGGCAAAGAGACAACGCATAGCACACACGCTGACACTATAGGGACCCCATGGACTGAAACCTCTTTCTGACTCACATACACAGTAAAATGGATGACATACACATCACATTACCTGTAACTTACCATGTATAGGCAGTGTACTGTGTGCATCCAACATAGGGGGCACTCAATCACTGTCCTCATAACTGCATCAAGCACAAGGTAAGTCAGTCTTCTTAACAATAAATGAATGGATTAGTATGTTCTGCTGACATATCTATGGTAATGCTCCATGCATGCAAGGAAATATGGTGTCCTACTGGGATAGCAGCACACAACATGCAGCTATGTGGGCCACCAGGAAATATCTGGCTAAAACTAGCCTCCACACACTATGCAGTACCCAAAGTGGCAAATCCCACTGCAGTATAGATGTGGGGACAACTAAGTGGGGAGTCATAAGTCACAGTCATGAATGTCAGGGTGGGGGTCCTATAACCACCACTCACACCTATACAGCAACTCTGATGTAGAAAACCACAGAGAAATGTCTGGTAAAGGCACAAAAATGGTGGCAATGTTGAATTAACAACCTACAGACTCACACAGTGATAGCACAGCAGGACCCGCAGTTGTAGTAAGGATATGAAGGGTAAGAAATCTGAAACTCAAATGTATGCCAGTACAATCTGACCTGAGCTCTTTACTGATATGCCTCTAGTCCCCAAGACAGGGCAAAATAGTATGGTAAGTGGAACTAAAATGTAAAGCAAATACCAGCACAGTCTATGCAAATGTGTACAGTGGACAGGTGTGCTCCCCATATACCCACACAGATGCAGTAACATATATGTTTGCATGGAAACAGCAGTATAGCACACATTGGCAGGGCCATACCAATACACATGAAAACATACTGCCTGTCCACAATATGCAGGGGTCAATGAGCTATGTGTATGTGTGGTTAATGCTGTCTGGATCTGGCCAGCATGTTCTCCTGGCAGTCTTCTTGTACTGCCCTAGGTACAGTGCTGCCTTTGACAGGGCTGTGTGCAGATAACTGCAGTGCCAACTGTTATGCATGTCAGTGACACCCATTACTCTGCCACTGACATACCTGGAAATCACAGTGCTACGTGGAATATGCTACACATATTACTGACATTTTGAAGGATGTGTAGCAGAGGTGCCAAGGCTTTCATGAATATAAGTGATGTGTGGTGCTGTTTCCAGTGGTCATTCTCAATAATCCTTGTTCTCATGTTTGCTTTTACAAATAATGGACAAGCCTGCAAAGTTGAATGCACTCTGTACCCACACCCATAACTCCCAACCTCTGACAGCAAGATGTTTGGACAAGGGCAGAAGGAAAAGTGGAACAAATGTGCATTGATAGGCATGTGTTGCAAATATTGCCCTTGAATATTGAGAAATTTGGTGGGGTGAGGGATTTGCAGTAGTGGGAATTGTCTGAAGGTTATATATTCGGAAACAGTAATGTCTGTATTATTTTGTAACATCACACTTCAATTATATGTAACTAACTTGCCGTAAAAACACAAGTTTACATAGAAAGGCTGAAACACCTGGACAACCTGCCAAAAAATGTACGGGTCAGAGGTATGCACACACAAGGATATGACATCTCAGGTTAGAAAGATACCATAAAAGCAGATCCCCAGCCAGTATATCACCAGGTTGCTGGACTGTTCACACAGCTGTGTGTCATTACTACACTGACTGTAGCCTCACCTCACAAATGGCCTCGTTGGGCAAGAATTTACATATCTGTCCTCATAATGTTGGTCTTTGCATCATACAACTAGTATTCCTCTGGTAAAGCACTGTGATGATCTGAGGATGTCTGGCACTAGGTAATGACACAATACATTGCAGTTTCATACTACAGATATGTCAGGAAATGTCTGCTAAACAAAACAGGTATCCTGATACAGTTTTGCATTTAAGTTGTGCCAGCATCCATCATGCGGCATTCATTAGTTACAGTTTGTCTCCTCCTGGGTTTTGCCAACTCTTGAAGCTTATCTTCCTCCATCTGGTCACAGGATACAATCAACCACATTAACAACTTAAATACTACATGGAAGACTGAACAAAACTTTTACAATGTGGATCAGAGTTATTTGAAGTGTCTGTGTGGTACAATTATGCATGGTCCAAAATTGCCTTTAAAGACTTCCTATTCTGGAAAAGTGAAGGTTCTTGATAACTTTGATTCATGAACTCAGTGGCCCAGTTGTCCAACAATCCAAGAGATCCGGGATCAGGGATCTTGTGGCTCATGTTGGTCATTTGGTGCTGTACAGTCCATGTCTGACCATGTCTGCATCCACTCAGGGGGAAAACAAAATGTGGAGGTATCTGCTGAAGATCTGCTTTGATGCTGTGGCTTTGAATGTGGAATGGGATGCAATGGTGGCTATCCATCAGGAGCGTGGCAGTACTGGACCAAAATTCGCTTGGTGTCTGGGGGGCTGTATGGTTCCAGCATAGGTTGCAGGCCATATACTATTCCTCCCTGTGAACATCACATGAATGGCTCATGGCCACCATGTTCTGGAGAAGGAGGTGACACACCACCCTGTGTGAAAAAGTGTGATGCTGGTTATACTCCTTCATATGAAAAGGACAAGATTTACAGTGAATCTGCCTATCCCTTCCTCTCCTGAAAGCATAATGGAAGAAATTCATAAGAATGGACCCATGGATGGGGCCTTCACTGTGTATGAGGACTTCCTGCTGTATAAATCAGGTGTGTACCAGCATCACACTGGAGAAGCAGTCGTGGTCATGCTATTAACATCTTAGGCTGGAGTATAGAAAACAGCACTCCTTACTGACTGGCTGCTAACTCATGGAATACAGAATGGGGTGATAACGCTACTTCAAAATCCTCCGTGGGCAGGATCATTGTGGCATTGAGTCTGAAATTCAGGCTGGAATTCCAAAAAGTACAGCAGAGCTTTCTAACAGCATCCTCTTTTGAAAAGTACAAGAAATGTTTTGCAGCAACACAGTCAGAGAGAAAACATTACTAAAAATCACTGCTTTTATTTTACATTTAAGGACATACTTTTTAACAGTTATAATGAAAGCCAGTTCCAAATCATGCTTGCCTAAGTGCAATTAGGTTTTACATTTTTAATTGTATTAGTTTTAGCCTTGTGTTTGCATGAGACTGCTTATAAGAATGATACCTTTTATAACTGACCATAAATTGAGAACCATTTTTTTATCAGTACATTCTAATTGGGAGACTTTTTTTGCTCTAATTTGCATGTAAACTGTATTGTGTATTGTAGTCCCAAAGATGGGGGGGGGGGTTCTACAGTAACTGACTTTAGTCCTGCTTATAAGAAGTGCCCACTATCCTACTAGCAGTCTTGCTGATATTGGAACTACAGATTCAGACATTCATTTATTTTAGGAAATGTTTAACTGGTGGCATGATGCCAAGGTAATCCTATGGGCTAGGCTTGTAAAGGCTCCAGGGCCATTAGACTTGTACACACCTATAAACCCGAGAAAAGTCCTGTGTACACCTGAGAGGTATGACTGTAGCACACAAAACCCTGGACTGGAGTACACTTATCTCTGGAATGGAGTCCCACCCTAACTATAGAAGGTCACACTGGGCATGTTCCTACACTTAGTCACAGGACATGTTGGAACCCACATCAGAATATATGACTGTATTGTGTGTATATGTCCATGCATACAGACAGCTATATGCACCTCAACTGCCCCCCCCCCCCACACACACACACACACACACACCAATCAGGATTAAATTTAGCTAGCTGTAGGTGGCCCATATGTGATATATCTGCATCTGTTGTGTGTGACACACACACACACACACACACACACACACACATATATATATATATATATATATATATATATATATATATATATATATATATATAGGCCATGGATAACAACATATGTCAAGCATACACACACATAGATATGGGGAACTGAGAGACAGACAGTGATGCAGAGAAAGACACAGGGGGACACAGACAGAGTGAGTCACACACATGGATACCCTAAATGGCATACAGTGATGCCCTGCTGTGGGTAGTGGTATACTGCTTGTAAACAGTTATAAGTGCCAGCATAAAAGGTGAGCCCCATTGTGTAACAGTACTGATGTTGAGTTTATAATATAACATCACCTGTGTGTGTGTGTGTGTGTGTGTGTGTGTGTGTGTGTGTGTGTGTGTGTGTGTGTGTGTGTGTGTGTGTGTGTCCATAGGTCCAAGTATTAGGAGACTCTTCCCACTCAGTACACTTCATATTGCCCTACTTCACAAGACCTGCTGCTTTTATTCACCTTAGAAGTACCACTAGACACTGATCACCCCTATGAGCTCTGCAATGTGTTCGATAACTGCATAACACTATAATAGAAATAACTAGATAGGTAGGGGTTCTAATCTCAATACTGGCAGCTGTGTGACAATTATGTATGTGAAAGTGAGGGGGTGTTTGTTTGTTTGTAGGTGAAATGGTTTTAGGCCATTCCCACCCACAATACTTCCCAGTGCTTCACTGATCCTGGTGATGTCATTACCCTTATCAGCACCTTTGGCCAGTTGGCAGCCCAGTAAGCTTTATAGCATGTGAGATAACTCTGTAACACTATAGTAGAAATAACTAGATTATCAGGGGTTCTACTCTCAGATCTGGGAAATGTGTGGGTGTATAAGTGTGTGTGTAAGTATGTATGTTTGGAGGAAAAAGTATTTTGATAAGTCTCCCACCCACTGCCCTACTTTATCAGTCCTGTTGATGCCATTCCCCTTATCAGCACCTTTGGCCAGTTGTTATCCTGGTAAGCTCTGTAGCATGTGTAATAACTGTGTAATGCAATAGTGCAAATCACTAGCTAGACAGTGTTTCTAATCTCAGATCTGGCAAATAAGTGTGTGTGTATATTGTGGTAAGAAAAAGTATTTGATAAGTCTCCCACCCACTGCCTTACTTTATCTGTCCTGCTGATGTCATTCCCCTTATCAGCACCTTTGGCCAGTAAGCTCTGCAGCATGTGTGGTAACTGTGTAACATTATAGTACAAATAACAGATAGGCATGGGGTTCTACTCTCAGATCTGCCAAATGTGTGTGTGGGTAAGTGTGTGTATAATTGTTTATGTTTGTAGGAAAAAGTACTTTGATAAGTTACCCACCCACTGGCCTACTGTATCAGTCATGCTGATGTCACTCCCCTTATAGCAATGACCCTGGAGCCATTACGAGCCTAGCCCATGGAAGTGCCCTGCCATTGTGCCACCCAACATTAGTTCCCAGTAACTTCATCAGGTACAGCCAGTGGAGTAATCCCTGGGGTGGACATTTTATTACCCATCCACTCATCAAGATATCTCTGGAACAGGGTCATCTAGGTGCTTTGCTTGATGACTCATGACTATTCATGTACCAACTCTTTTGCTCAAGGTTTTCTGGAATTCATAAATTCCAATGCCTTGGATCAACTTATTCACACCCCCACCAGGGGCAGTAATATCCTATACCTGGTCATTACCAACATGGGCAACCGGTGTTCCACACCAGAGGTCAATTCCTTGTTGGTCAGATCCGACCACAAGCTAATCACCCTAGACATCGGCATCCTGCCCCCACCCCCAATTAGGGAAACCACCGTAGAAAACTTCTCCAAAGCCAACTTCACACTTCTTAAGACAGAAGTGGCAAACTTCATGACACCCATGCAGACGAACAATAGAGTTATGACTGCTGAATCCTACAGAAATGCACTTTATAAGCACTTACACGAGTGCATGGATCATGCTATTCCTAATAGAACCAAGATGCTATCCTCCAAAAAAAGGAAGCTGATCTGGTGGTCCTCTGCCATAAACAAACTCTACAACAGAAGAAAGAAACTGTTGCAAAAAAGAGTAAAATCCCATGACTGGAGGAATGCCCTGGTCAACCTCAGTAAGAAGCTGAGATCCCTCATAAAATCCTCCAAAGCTAGTTACAAAAACAAAATTGCCACTGACTCTAAAGACAACCCCAAAGCATTCTATAGCTATGTCAAGAATCTCAATGGCAACACTCAGCTCTGCTCTGAGTTACAGCACAATGGCACTAAATATACAGAACCAACTGATATTGCCAACATCCTGGCAGATAGGTTTAGTGCTAACTTTACCCCCCTCTCACCCACTAGAGGGCCCATCTCTATACCGGAAGAATGCAAAGTACCTGTAATCACGGCTGCACAGGTAAAAAACACACTCTCCAAAGCCAAGAACACAGCATCCATGGGACCTGACAATATCCCAGGCTGCGTTCTACATGAACTACAGAATGAACTGGCACCCTACCTAAGTACCATGTTTAGTCATAGCCTCACCTAAGGCTTTGTGCCCACTGAATGGTGCACCACAATGGTTATCCCACTCCACAAAGGGGGGAGCCATGACGGACCCTGGGAACTACCGTCCCATTAGCCTGATGAGCCTGGTCTGCAAGGCTATGGAACATATTATCGAAGACAAAAGCAAATAACTAATAAAAAAAACAAAGCAGAATAGTTACTCACTGATGAACTGAATTTCACCAAAAAAAAAATGATAACAGTCATGTAAAAAAAAAAAAAAAAAAAATAAAAAGCAAAAAAAACAAAAAAAAAAAAAAAAAAAAAAATTCACCCTTTTTTAATAAATGGGAAATAAATGTATCATGATACTCAAACAAAGACATTGGTAATCTCCAAACCCTGGACCCTACCCAGTTCGGATTTGTAAAAGGCAGATCATGTCTCCTAAACCTGATTGACTTCTTTGAAGCTGTCCCCAAAGCCATAGATGAGGGTAAGGTGGTTCACACAGCTTATCTAGATCTTGCCAAGGCTTTCGACACCATCCCCCACTCTGGAATTATGTGTTTAGATAAGCTCACTAAACTAGGTATAAATCCCTATGTCACAAGATGGGTTGCCAACTGGCTCATGGACAGAACCCACACTGTGAAAGTAGCAGACTCCAAATCCGACTTCAGACCAGTGACAAGTGGAGTACTACAGGGTTCAGTCCTGGGTCCTCTCCTGTTTGGTATCTACTTCTCTGAAGTACAGGCTAACACAGAAGGTCTTTGGCTAACAAAGTTTGCAGATGACTGCAAACTAGGAGCCATAATGGAAACTCCTAACAATGTGGACATACTACAAAATGGCCTCACTGAGACAGATGCTTGATGTCAAAAACATGACCTGAAGCTCAATGCCAAAAAGTGTATTGTCATCCCCTTTGGTAAAAACTCTGTACCCATGAACTACCACATAGCTGGTAGTCTACTTAACACCAAAAATGTGATAAGAGACCTTGGGACACAGGTGGACAGTAGTCTCTCCTTTGATAATCACATCGCCACAGTGGTTGGGAAATCCTTCTATGTGGCTCACCTCATCACAAAAGGTTTCTCATCCAGAAAAAAAGAGGTCATTGTTCCCCTCTACTCATCACTCATTAGACCCATTATAGAGTACAATTCTCCTTTTGGTATGTACCTCACAAGACATCTACAACAACTGGAAAGGCCACAGAAATACCTCACAAAGAGGATTACTGGCCTCAAACAGATGTCCTATGCAGACTGTCTCAAAAAACTCCAGCTTTACTCCATCACATATCGCCTACTCAGAGGCGATCTCTGCCTAACATACAAAGCTATGTCAAACCCAGAGCTGTTGGACATGCTCCACTTAAAGAAATCCCAATCCCTCCAAGCTACATGCTCTAGGGACCTAAACCTTATCACCACAATAAACAGAACATGCTGGGGGATACATTCCTGTCCTAGAGACTTCCCATACTCTGGAACAGACTACCTATCTATGTCAAACAGAGCTCCTCATTAGCACTCTTCAAGAAAAATCTTGATGATTGGATAGGAGATAGGAAATTCACCCCGGGGATCACTTCTGTGGCTCTGCTTGACAGGGGCACAGGAAAATAATTTTCTTGGGTGGCGAAAGCCAGGGTACATTTTTGGCTAGGCTTATATAGGCCCTAGGGCCAATAGCCTAGTACCCTCCTATGAATCTATGAACATGTATAGGAAATCTATTCCAGGGCATGTGCAGTCTCTGGGTGAGGAACCTGTCCCTCAAGCACGTTGTGTTGATTGTGGTAATGAGATCAAGCTACCTGCAGTGCATGGTGCAGAAAGATTGGGATGTCTTTAGATGTAGCATTTGTAAAAGAGCTGTGGAAGACATGACTTTGCAAGTCAAGAAGAGATCACCTCTAAGTAGGTGATATGAGACTGAGAATAGCTGGAGTCTCCTGAGTTTGTCGGTGTAGGACATGTGTTTAATGCCTGAGATCCTCATTGCGAGGTACTTCTGTGGCCTCTCCAGCTGCTGCAGGTGTCTAGTGAGGTACATGCCAAATGGGCCATTATACTTGATGGTTGGTGTAATGAGGGAAAAGTACACAGATATGATGACCTCCTTCTTCCTGGATGCAAAACCTTTGGTAATGTAATGTGCCACATAGAAGGATTTCCTGACCACAGTGGCAATGTTGTGGTTAAAGGAGAGATTGCTGTCAACCTGTGCCCCAGATCTCTTATAATGCCTACAGTGTTCAGTGGGCTCCCATTGATGTGGTTATAAGTGGGGACTGAGATTTTACCATAGGTTCATAGGTTCATAGGTTCATACTAGGCTATCTGCCCGAGGGCATTTAAGCCTGCCCCATGGTTAGTTTCTTACGCCACCTTTAGTATGGGTATGGGATACCCATATTTTTGCTTTGCTCTTGCTCTGTCAGTGAGTGACACTGAGTAATCCCTGGGGTATATCTCGATCTCCCATCATTTGTCAAGATTTCTCTCAACAAGGCAAAGGCTCTGCTCCTCATATACTCTATTTTATTTATTCCACAGCATAGTCTTTGGGTGATGAATCTATCCTCCCTCAGCACCCCCCTATTAATCGTGTCGAGGTTTTTTAGTCTCCGCGCTGTGGCTCTCTCTGATCTATTTTTTTTTTTGAGGTTCATCATTCATCAAATCTGGGTTTGACATGGCCTTGTATGTTAGGCAGTCACCTGAAGAGAGCAGCCACCTGTATGAGCCTGCTTAGAGCTGCAGTCTTCAGTAGGGACAGACATTTGAGACATTTTTGAGACCTTTTTTCCAACTGGTGGAGGGTCCAGCTGCTGCAAGTGTCGGCTGTCACATTCGAATGGGGCATTGTACTCAATCATTGGTCTGATGAGTGATGAGTATAGGGGAGACTATGGACTCCCTATGAGATGAGAAGATCCCTTCATGATAAGGTGGGCAATGAGGAGAGGTCTGTCTAACTACTTTCTTTACAGGTGTCCTAATCTACAGACTACTATCAACCTACCAGGTCCCCAGGTCCCCTGATAACTTCTGATCTGCACCCTATTTGCAGCTAGGGTGTTTTTTGTTTTTCCGGGACTATGCATTTTTATGATTTTGCATTTTGGCATTGGCTCTGGCACCAGTTATCTGTTGCCGCTTCTGTTCTCTGAAGGATATCTGATCTGTGTGTGTTGTGTTCATGTGTTGTCAGTTATTTTTGCAGTGCTGCAAAAACTTGCAATAATAACCCTGTCTTTGCTTGTACTGCTCAAGTAGTTGATGAAATAAGAAGAGTGGGCCAGGTGCCCCCCCAGTGTGGTACACCTACACCAGAGTGGAGACCAGCAACATCTGACATTTCACACCTGTGACCTGACCCTGTCAGTTCTACACACAGTTTGCAACCCATCTGTGTATGGTGTAACATTTAACACTGATGAGTTTTTCAATGATACCGATGAGGGGTATGTATTCAGGCCTTCACCGAGGTAGGGTAGGCTGTATGGACTGCCTTGCTTTCCATTGTCTTTGGCTTTGGTGAATGTTTCAAAGTTTAAGTTTAATGATCTGCCTTTGACAAGAGAAAAAAGATCTGGATCCAAAGCACAAATTCCAAAATTCCCTATTGTCTTATTTATGAGGTTGAATATGATCCCCTGGCATGGGCTTGTAAGATAAGGCTTGTCAAGGTAGGTTATGATTAATTTCCAGGGTCGCTTTGTGGCACGGGACCACAGTTGCAGTGCGCAGTGCCCACCAACGTATCCTGAGGCACCCGAGGTAAGACAGCTGTCCTGTCTGTGGGTTTAATCCTCCTTTAATTTCTCGGAGCACATTTGAGGGACACCATCAGCACCCATGGATGCTGTATTTTTGCTTTGATGGATGCTGTATTTTTGCTGGGGAGAGCAGTGTTTTGGGGGGTTGGAGGTGTTGATAGATGTTCCTTTTGGGGAGGGGGATGGTTTTTTTGGGGAGGGGGAGCCAGTATGTTGGCAATGTCTGTATGAGGATAAGTAATCTCCAGTGTTCTTTTAGTCATGAGTGGATCTGGTCTCTTTTCATTTCTTCTGGTTTTTTCTGAAGCTAAGGAAGGCCTTATGATTGTCTTGAGTCTTTTTTTTTATTTTTCTTTTTTTTTTAGGATTTTTTTTTTTTTTTTTATTTTTTTTTTTTTTTTTTGATTTTTTTATATCTTTATCAAGTTTGCTCTTTCTTTTTGTAGCTTTGTGTTTTTTTTGTTCTAGTTGTTGTTTTGTTGTTGTTTTGTTTTTTTGTTTTGGGGCCTGCCTTTGTACTTGCTTGGTTTTTGCTTGGAAAAGGTTGTTTTGTTTGTGCCCTTATGCATGCAGCATTTGCAGTGTGCTGGTAGGGAGTTTTTGGCATTTGTCGGCTTGGCGCCTGCTGTTTTGCCAGACCGGGGGCCTTAAGGAGACCACACTAGTTCTAGTAGAAGAGAAGTGTGAAGTCTTTCTTTACTGTTCTTTTTTTTTTTCGGGACCAGGGGATTACCCTGGTGGGATGAGGACCCCTGATCTGGATCTAGATCCTGTTGAACATTGTGCCAGTGAACTGATGATGGAATCAAGTGCTGATGATGAGATGATGTATGTTTTCTGTGGGAGTGGGATTGGCATGTTTGGATGGTGACTCCTTTTTCCATGGCATTTGAGTTTATGGGCTTGAGGAATGTTCTGGAGTAGTGTTTGGGAGTGTTATTGTAGGGTATGTATTAGGACCAGAGAAGTTCCTTGGACTCTGGTGGTTTTATGAGTGTAGTGTGAGTTGGAGAGGTGGTGGTTGTGTGAGGTTTCTGAGTGTGTTGAGGTGGGCTGTAACAGGTGTTCTTGTTTGGATTAATTGCCTTTGCATGGTCTTTTTTGCAAAGGGGTTGATGATGCATTTTGTGGTGTTAAGCTTCAGGCCATGGTTTCTACACCAGTCAGTGGTCTCAGTGAGGCCTTTCTGTAGGATGTCTGCATCACTCGTGGAGTTAATAATGGCTCCCAGCTTGCAGTTATCTGTGAACCTGGTCAGCCAGAGTTCCTTTGTGTTGGTCTGGACTCTTGAGAAGTACATGCTGAACAGGAGAGTACCCAGGACTGATCCTTGTGGGACTCCACTCATGACTGGCTGGCAGTCTGACTCGGAGCTTGCTACTTTCACACTGTGTGTTCTATCTGTAGGCCAATTTGCAACCCCCTAGCCATATAGGGGTTGATGCCTAGTTTGGTGGGTTCATCCATAATTCCTGACTGAGGAATGGTATCAAGAGCCTTGGCCAGATTGATGTGGGCTGTATGCAGTGCCTTATTGTCATACACAGCCCTGGTGACTGACTCAAAGAAGTCCATCAGGTTGAGCAGGCATGATCTACCTTTCACAAAGCCAAACTGTGTGGTGTCCAGAGTGAGGAGATTCCTTATATGTTTTCAACCAGTCCCTGATGATGCGCTCCATGGCTGTACATATCAGGCTCATCAGGCTAATGGAGTGATAATTCCCAGGGTCTGTAGTTGCCACACCTTTACAGAGAGAGAGATGACTGTAGCAGTGCACCATTTAGGAGGGATCAAACCTGAAGTGAGGCTGTGACTGAACACAGATGTGGTGCCAGGTATCTTTGTAGTTAATGTAGAACACAGCCAGGGATAATGTGTTGTCCCATGGAAACTGCATTCTTGCCCATGGACAACGCAGGTGTAACTTGGGTGGCAGTAATCCTGGGTGCCCAGCATTCGTCTGTCATTCTGATTGTTCCCCTGGGGGGAGGGATGGGAAAGCTGGCACTGAATGTGATGGCAAGAATGTAGGAAACACAACACAAAAAAATGAACCCATCAGACAATGGCAAAACTGTGAGTTTAATAGACTCCTATAAAGTACATGGGTAGTCCAAAGAAACAAACCAGTTTCGGCTAGCACTATAACTTAGCCTTCTTCGGTGTAGAAATTGAGTAATGTTAAACATTTAAATACTGTGCATGTGAATACATAACCTTCAACAACTGGTTCCTCACAAATATTCATTTAATCCAGGTGAAAATAGTGCACCCAATTTTATAATCCATTTCTTGTCTTTCGAATTTAAAAGGCTATGCCATCCTGCTTTGGTAGCCCTATTGCCCATGATTTTATCAATAACTGTAAATTTAAATGCAGCACTGGGGTGTTTGTTAGTATGTTTGAATAAGGCATTGCTGGGATTTTTTTATTCCTTATTTCACTAAGGTGCTCATAAATACAGATCCTCAGTGGTCTAGATGTCTGACCTGCATAGAATGCTGAGCAGGTACAGGTAACTAGGTAAACCAGCCAATCAGACCTGCAGTTAGCAAAAAAACGAATGTCAAAAATATTGCCTATATTGTGACTGGTAAAGACCTTTGTTTTGCTAAAATTCTTACAGTGAGTACAATGGCCACATGGTACACAACCTACTAGTGGGTTCCCGGTCAATGTTCTTTGACTGAAATTATTGGGGCCTCTGAGAATGTGCTTATAGTGTCTTAGCTGGGAACTGATATTCCTACCCGTACAAAATGGGAACAGACACCTGTCACCCAAAATCATTGAGAAATATTCATCAGCCTGTAATATATTCCAATGTCTCTGCACGCTAAGTAGAAGATCTGTATTTCTGCCATAGGTGGTCACTAAATGAGTGACTGCTTGGTTATTCACTGTTTTTTGTTTATACTGTAAAGTCTCCCTCCTATCCATATTGGAAACAGTATTGCTAGCACTTAGGACATGCCCCATAGCATAGCCCCTATCTTTAAATCTAGAAATTAGGCCCTCCCTATGATGTTCATATGTGTTATTCTCCGAACAGATGCATTTGATCCTGAAAACCTGGGACTTGGGTATGTTCCTGCAGACATGGGGTGGATGGTAGCTGGAGGCTTGGAGAAGAGAATTGTACTGGGGGTACTTGTAATATACCTGCGTCACTAAGGTATGATCCTCATTCCTCGTGACTAATACATCTAAAAATGTAATACACTGGGAATGATTATTAGCTGCAAAAATTAATACCCTACTTATTATCATTCAAGTGCTCTTGAAATTCCCTTAGATATATAACATCTGATCTCCATACCATCCAGCAATCATCCAAAAATCTTCTCCAGATGTCAATTTCATCCAGGTATATATTATGAGTGTTATCATAGATCAAAAACTCTTCAACATAGGCCATAAACAAATCTGGGTAAATTGGGCAAATGATGCCCCCATGACCGTCCCTTGAGTTTGCCAGTAACATTTGTCTTGGTAGTAAAAGACATTATTGGTCAATACATGTTCAGCAAGGCCAGTGAGAAGAGTATTGAAACCAGGAGAATAAAATTCAGACCTCCGTAACCAATACTCCTGGGCATCCAAACCTGCCCAGTGTGGAATACTGGTATATAAGGAGGAGACATCCAGAGTGCAGAGTAACCACCCAGGTTCTAATTGGGTGTCTGCAATGATTTGGAGAAACTCCGTGGTGTCTTGCAATCTGGATCTTACCCACTTAAGTAAAGTTTGTAAATGTCTGGTAAGAAATTGGGAAAGGGGTTCCATCAAAGAACCCCTGCCTGAGACAATATGTCTACCTGGTGGATGGATCAGGTCCTTATGTATTTTGGGAAGAAAATATATGTATTGATTAGTAGGATCCATTTAGTAGGATCCATTACTGTTAAGTGGTATTGATCCTGATCAGAAATAATACCTTCTTCCCTGGCTAACCTCAGAAATTGGTCAATTTCTTTCCTGAACCTGAAGGTAGGATCCAAGGACATGCAAGTATAATAGCATCCATCCCGAGGTGTCTCAACAATTCCTTATTATACTGTGTCCATTTCATGACCACCACCTCTCCTCTCTTGTCTGCAGGTACAATAACCAAGTCCCTGTTCTCAATCAGTTGTTGTAAGGCTGCTGTTTTGATATTTGAGAAGTTATTCATTTTGCACATATGTTCCCTGAAATTGTAACATAAATTCTTCAATACAGAAGTTTGAAACATCAATATATGGGGGTGTATAGGGGGCATAAATTGGGACCTATGATATTGAAATCTATCACCAGATATAACATTGTTGGAGTCCTTGAAAAACATTCTTAGATTTAATAATCTACAAAAGGTAATAATATCCTGAGCTAGCTTATCTTCTGACACAATGAAACCAGGAATAAAATTGAGTCCCTTGTTTAATACTTTTATTTGTGTATCAGACAATGATACATTGGAAATGTTTAAAACATTGTTCTGATCTATTATGTCCGTGTCATGAATTCCAGTAGGCCATCAATGTTGTCTATTCTTTGTATGTTTCCTACCCAATGACCTGAAGTTGTCTAAAGGGTTAGTTCTTTTAGCTGTGGGTGAGTCTCTGTAGTGCTGTGTGTCGGGGTCTGTTGCAGATCATGAGTCATCACCAGAGGTTTCATAATTGGAACTGGACTGTGTAGCTCTTTTCAAGATTGATCTGGGTCTCTTACGTTTACCCCTTTTGGTGACCATATCATTAAACCTAAACTGCTTGCTCATATTACTAAACTGAGTTCCCTTTTCATAATCTGTTAGATCCCTCTGAAGATTTTCTCATCTTCTTAGATTTAACATATTGTTCCATATTAACCAAGTCCAAATGTTGATTTTCATGTATGTATCATAACAAATAAGTTTGTTTGTATATAATATTTTGAGAGGTTTTTGACAATTTAAATGCACTAATTCATTGCAATTATATTATCTATTGCGAACCATCAGGTGTTTGCTTCTAGGTTAGGTCTCTGTAGGCCAGGTCAGGCCAGGTTAATATCCACTTCAGTGAGATTCTGAATGTATGTTATCTCTTTGATCCAGCAATAATTCAAGTATCTTGCTTTGGGAAAGTTTATTGGGGCATTATACACACTTTTTGGTATGTTTGCATATTTTTATGCACTAGTAGGACTTTTACCCTCTATATTATATTAAACATGTTTGTGTAGATTAAGGTCTCTGGTTAGAGCTATTCTCTTGATTCATTAATCAAGTACTCAGCATGCTTATTGGTGACTAACAGATAATGATTATTATAGTCTATCAGGCAGGGGCCCAATAGGTAATTTTGGACTATTTTCCATTTTTAGTTCATACTTTTTCCCGAATGGTTTGTATGTATGACCATATTGAAAGGTGGTGACAACCCTATCAATTAGCTGACAAGTTCTGACAATACTGTGTATATCTAAGCTCCTTATAGGATCTTATTTTGACCTTTTGAGCTGCAGATTCTGGTGGGGGTTAAATTTGTTGAAGCTAACACTCCTTGAGGGGTACCAGCAGTGTGGTCTAATTTTGTTCTTTTCATCAGTCACAGCGAGGGTTATCATTGTTTGGTTTGTGTTATCGACAGCACAAGTGGACATAGCATTGCTCCATAGGCATAAAACATTTTAGGTGTCTTCTTGGAATTGTGAGCAAGGGCTATTATTGTCCTTCCTGGCTAAAAAATAATTAGATGGTTGATTCACGTACCATTCCAAACGTAGCATTGCTGTGTTGGTTATAGCTGATTTCAATTTTAACTTAGGCCCATAGGAGGCTTTATGAGTGGTTATTGAACAATAATGTTAGACACTGCTGGGCTGCAAACAGAAGTTAACATTTCTCTTGTTGCAATTTGACTTTATGCCCCACCAGGAACAGCGGATCTGGCACTTTATTTATTGATCAACAGGTCAATTATTTCAATTTAATTTACCTATTAGATTTTTTTGCTACATCTATTGCCATGGACTTGTCTAGCATTTTGAGGGAATTGTTAGCCGATAAGGAAGATTTGGGTGTCTTTGGTTTGGGCACTGGTACTGATACACATAAAAATCCTATCCCCATAACTATGGAGGCATTTTGTGAAGCACATTTTAAGAATTTAACCAAACAAATGAGATCTCTTAGAACCAATATTTGGCATGCAAAATTATTCAAGGCCTATTTGGCCAAAGATATGGCCCCATGGGGTCTGAGGGTTCTTCTTCAGCCTTTGGTGGGCAAAATTGATAGTGAATTGACTGAACAATGGGTGATTGCCCAGCAACAAGCATCAATGGGCTTTGTTAAAATCTTATCAGCTTATTATGATAGGATCACTGAAACGGATACGGTAGAAGTCACCAAGTTATATGAGATTACTAAAACATATGAGGGATTACCAGCATACCAAACTTGTCTCAATAAACTAAGCAAGGACTTGGTTAATTTGGAACAATATCTTAAATCTAAGAAGATGAGAAATTTTCAGAGGGATCTAACAGATTATGAAAAGGTAACTCAGTTTAGTAATATGAGCAAGCAGGTTAGGTTTAATGATACGGTCACCAAAAGGGGTAAATGTAAGAGACCCAGATCAATATTGAAAAGAGCTACACAGTCCAGTTCCAATTATGAAACCTCTGGTGATGACTCATGATCTGCAACAGACCCCGACACACAGCACTATGGAGACTCACCCACAGCTAAAAGAACTAACCCTTTAGACAACTTCAGGTCAGTGGGGTAGGAAACATACAAAGAATAGACAACATTGATGGCCTACTGGAATTGATGACATGGACATAATAGATCAGAACAATGTTTTAAACATTTCCAATGTATCATTGTCTGATACACAAATAAAAGTATTAAACAAGGGACTCAATTTTAGTCCTGGTTTCTTTGTGTCAGAAGATTAGCTAGCTCAGGATGTTATTGTCTTTTGTAGATTATTAAATCTAAGAATTTTTTCAAGGACTCCCAACAATGTTTCATCTGGTGATATATTTCAATATCATAGGTCCCAATTTATGCCCCCTATGCACCCCCATGTATTGATGTTTCAAACGTCTGTATTGAAGGATTTACGTTACAATTTCAGGAAACATATGTGCAAAATGAACAACTTCTCAAAGATCGAAACAGCAGCCTTTCAACAACTGATTGAGAACAGGGACTTGATTATTATACCTGCAGACAAGGGAGGAGAGGTGGTGGTCATGAACTGGACACAGTATAATGAGGAAGTGTTGAGACAACTTGGGGATGGATGCTATTATACTTGCATGCCCTTGGATCTTACCTTCAGGTTCAGGAAAAAAAATGACCAATTTTAAGGTTAGCCAGGGAAGAAGGTATTATTTCTGATCAGGATCAATACCACTTAACGGTAATGGATCCTACTAATCAATACATATATTTTCTTCCCAAAATACATAAGGACCTGAACCATCCACCAGGTAGACCTATTGTCTCAGGCAGGGGTTCTTTGATGGAACCCCTTTCCCAATTTCTTACCAGACATTTACAAACTTTACTTAAGTGGGTAAGATCCAGATTGCAAGACACCCTGGAGTTTCTCCAAATCATTGCGGACATCCAATTAGAACCTGGGTGGTTACTCTGCACTCTGGATGTCTCCTCCTTATATACCAGTATTCCACACTGGGCGGGTTTGGATGCCCTGGAGTATTGGTTACGGAGGTCTGAATTATATTCTCCAGGTTTCAATACTCTTCTCATTGGCCTTGCTGAACATGTATTGACTAAGAATGTCTTTTACTATCAAGACAAATGTTACTGGCAAACTCAAGGGATGGCCATGGGGGCATCATTTGCCCAATTTACCCAGATTTGTTCATGGCCTATGTTGAAGAGTTTTTGATCTATGATAATACTCATAATATATACCTGGATGCAATCGACATTTGGAGAGGATTTCTGGATGATTGCTGGATGGTATGGGATCAGATGTTATATATCTAAGAGAATTTGTAGAGGACTTGAACGATAATAAGTGGGTTATTATTTTTACAGCTAATTATCATTCACAGAGTATTACATATTAGATGTATTAATCATGAGGAATGAGGATCATACCTTAGCGACATCGTAAGTACCCCCAGTACAATTCCCTTCTCCAAGCCTCCAGCTACCATCCACCCCATGTCTGCAGGAACATACCCAAGCCCCAGTTTCTCAGGATCAAATTCATCTGTTCGGAGAATAACACATATGAACATCATAGGGAGGGCCTAATTTCTAGATTTAAAGATAGTGGCTATGCTACGGGGGATGTCCTAAGTGCTAGCAATACTGTCTCCATTATGGATAGGAGGGAGACTTTACAGTATAAACAAACACCAGTGAATAACCAAGCAGTCACTCATTTAGTGACCACCTATGGCAGAAATACGGATATTCTACTTAATAGCATGCAGAGACATTGGAATATATTACAGGCTGATGAATATTTCTCAATGATTTTGGGTGACAGGTGTCTGTTCCCATTTTGTAAGGGTAGGAATATCAGTTCCCAGCTAAGCCACTATAAGCACATTCTCAGAGGCCCCAATAATTTCAGTCAAAGAACATTGACCGGGAACCCACTAGTAGGTTGTGTACCATGTGGCCATTGTACTCACTGTAAGAATGTAAGCAAAACAAAGGTCTTTACTAGTCACAATATAGGCAATATTTTTGACATTTGTTTTTTTGCTAACTGCGGGTCTGATTGGCTGGTTTACCTAGTTACCTGTACCTGCTCAGCATTCTATGTAGGTCAGACCTCTAGACCACTGAGGATCTGTATTTATGAGCACCTTAGTGAAATCAGGAATAAAAAACCCAGCAATGCCTTTTTCAAACATACCAACAAACACCCCAGTGCTGCATTTAAATTTACAATTATTGACAAAATCTTGGGCAATAGGACTACCAAAGCAAGATGGCATAGCCCTTTAAATTCAAAAGAAAATAAATGGATTATAAAATTGGGTGCACTATTTTCACCTGGATTAAATGAATATTTGTGAGGAACCAATGGTTGATGGTTATGTATTCACATGCACAGTATTTAAATGTGTTTAACATTACTCATTGTGAGGAACCAATGGTTGAAGGTTATGTATTCACATGCACAATATTTAAATGTGTTTAACATTACTCAATGTGAGGAACCAATGGTTGAAGGTTATGTATTCATATGCAGAGTATTTAAATGTGTTTAACATTACTCATTGTGAGGAGCCAATGGTTGATGGTAATGTATTCACATGCACAGTATTTAAATGTGTTTAACATTACTCATTGTGAGGAACCAATGGCTGATGGTTATGTATTCACATGCACAGTATTTAAATGTGTTTAACATTACTCATTGTGAGGAACCAATGGTTGGAATGCATAGTATTTAAATATGTTTAACATTATTCATTGTGAGGAACCAATGGTTGATGGTTATGTATTCACATGCACAATATTTAAATGTGTTTAACATTGCTCATTGTGAGGAACCAATGGTTGATGGTTATGTATTCACATGCACAACACAGTATTTAAATGTGTTTAACATTACTTATTTTCTACACTGAAGAAGACTAAGTTATAGTGCTAGCCAAAACCAGTTTGTTTCTTTGGACTACCTATGTACTTTATGGGAGTCTATTAAACTCACAGTTTTGCCATTGTCTGCTGGCTTCATTTTTTTGTGTTGTGTTTCCAGTATTTTGGAGCCCTGCAGTTGCCGTACATCTAGAAACATTTTCGACTTTGGGCAAGAATTGTGGCAATATCTGTTGGTTCAGTATAGGAGGTAGCATTGTGCAGTAACTCAGAGCACTTCTAAGTATTTCTGTGGAGGTTTCTGATATCACTAACAGAGGGTCTGTGATTGTCAGTGTCTGTTGCAATTCTGCCATCATAGGTGGTTTTAGGTGATTTCATGAGGGATCTCAAGTTATTGATGAGGCTAATAAGGTGTTTTACCACTCTTGAGACACCACCTTTTTCTGCAATGGTTTCTTCCTTCTGTTGTACAGGTTATTAATGGCAGGGGCCACCAGATTGGCCTCCAGTGTTTGGAGGAGAGTGTCATGGTTCTATTGAGTATGTCTAGTTCCATGCATTGATGTTCATGTTTGTACGGTGCATTTGTGCATGATTCATCAGTCATGCAGGTGTTTTCCATTGGCATGGGTGCTGTGAAGTTAGCCACCTCTGTTCTTATGAGTCCAAAGTCAGCTTTGGAGAGGTTTTTCCAGGTGGTTACCTTTGTGTGTGTGTGTGTGTGTGTGTGTGTGTGTGTGTGTGTGTGTGTGTGTGTGTGTGTGTGATGTGGATTTCCACAGTGATTACTCTATGTTGGATCTGACCGGGTAGTGATTGACTACTGTTGTCAAGCAACAGTCCCATATGTTAGTAATCAACACAGATGCTTCCTCTACTGGGTGTCAGAATGAGCTCATCCAGGGCATTGGAAATGATGAATTTCAGGAAGCACTGGGCCAGTGTATTGGTACTTGTGTAGCTTATAACCAAGTAGAAAGCACCACAGTCGAGCTGGATATAGGCAACAGTTTATTCAGTTCCAAACAAGGAACACAAAGTGAAAAGACCCACACTTAACGCTGTAAAAGTACAAGTAACGTTTTCATCATCAACTTCATCAGATAAATTTCACAATCCCATAATTCCCTTTATATAGACACACTAGTTACAATTAAACCAAATAAATCAATTAATCAATTAATGTAAACAACAGGATGTCATTAAAAACTGTCCTTATAAGGTCATGTCAGTCTTATTTTAAAATCCATTTTACTTTAAGTTGATAAAAATCACTTTCATATATTAAAAAACACATCATATTCTTAAAATTGATTTTAAAAACATTTTTTTAAATTGTTATAAATAACTTACATTTAAATAAAATTTATTTGAACTATAAAATTCATTTAAAAATACAAAAGGTATATACAGAATAAATTTATGTTGTTGTCTTTGGCTCCCCCATGTGGCCCAAATCACACATAACATCACAAGTCAAATAAGACTTTTTATAATTTATGTTCTTAATGATAGCAGTTTTTTCTATAAATTTAAAGCTTGGCTGATCTCAATTTTAAAACTGGAGCTAAAGATATCATGTCATTAAGACCTGGAGGTCTATTGGCTTCTAGTGATAGCTGCCAGTATAGTTCCCTATATTCTACTAGTGTCTCCCACATACCTCCCCTGGGATCCACATGAACTACTTCCAACACAAAAAATTGAAATACTGATGTTTTACATACCATGCTATGTTTGTAAAGTGCATTATTTTCACTTTTATTTCTGATATCATACATATGTTCATATATTCTTTGTTTTAATTTTCTTTCACTTTTACCCACATAGTACGAATCGCATTCTTTACACATAGCTAGGTATATTATGCCTTTTGTATTGCAGTTAACATAAATATCCAAACTTAATTTCCTTTTCCTTGCTTGTAAAAAAATGGAATCTCCAGATTTTAAATATGAAGAATAGTTACAACCACATTTATATAGACCTTTTCTAGTTCTTGTTGTTTTGTCATAGTTAATATTATGGGTGCCTTTGTCCAGCATGTCCTTAACAGTGTTCCCTCTATGATATATGTATGTTAATGGTTTTTCAAAAATATGTTTTAAATCTGATATCTTAGAAAAATTATTCCATTCTCTATCCATAATCTTTCTTACTACACTTGACTGTCCGTCATAATTCATAACAAATCCCATATTATAATCCTTATTAGAATTATCTACTGGAGTGTCACCTGTTTCTATAAGAGGAGATGTTTTTCCTATAATAGGAGCAAATCTGCCCTTTCTTTCACTCAGTACTTCATTCAATAATGCATCAAATAAATTACTAGGATATCCCCTGTTCATGAATAACTCCTTTAATTTAATATATTCATTTGTAAAAATTTCATCTACTGAAGTCATTCTACTCATCCGAACCAACTGGCCTTTCAACACTCCCTTCTTCTGATACAAAGGATGTGAACTAGTGAAGTGTAGATAAGAATTAGAGAATGTTTCTTTTCTCTGTATTTTAGATACAAAATTTCCATTATCTTTCTTGATATTGACATCTAAATATATTAGTTCCTGTGTGTCATATTTGTGGGTGAAATCCAAAAAATTAGTTGTTCCATTCAAATATTCAACAAAATTCATAAAATTGTATAGATTTCCTGTCCACAAAAAACATAAATCATCAAGAAACCTTCCATACAAGGTCCAATACTCACTAAAAGGAGAAGTCAGGAGAAAATTGTTCTCCCAATAGGCCATAATGATGTTAGCATAAGTGGGGGCACAATGTGCCCCCATGGCCACTCCTTTCTCTTGCCTGAAGTACTCTCCTTGAAAAAAAATAAAATTATTTTTCAACATTATTTCCATCAGGGTCAATATTGTTCTGAACTCACTTGAGGTAATCTCTTTAAAACCAATTAACATCTCCTCAAACCATTCCATACCAACGTCATGTGGTATGCTAGTGAATAGGTCCACTACATCTAAAGTGCCAAAGGCCAACTTTTCACTGTATAAAGAAGGAATTAGTCTCCTAAGGAAGTCCCATGAATCTTGTAATATGTTAGGGTTGTTCAACACCAACCCCTTCACCTTAGTATCTATATACTTAGCTAAAGGTGCAGTCACTGAACCATTAGCCGAAACAATGGCTCTAAGTGGTAGATCATTACTATTTTTATGAACCTTAGGAATTCCAACTATAGAAGGGACTTTTGGTTTTTCAACAAGCAAATATGTATATGTTTGCATATCTATAGATCCTTCAATTAATAAGTCATATAATACTAACTGTATTTTCCTATATGCAATGTTAATTTCATTAATTGATGATCTAGAATATTTTTCAGTGTCACTCAAAATCTCCATCATTTTACCTTCATATTGAATACAATCCATAAATACTACACCCCCACCCTTGCCCAGTTTCATCACCCTTAAATTGTTGTTTATTAAAACATTTAAAACTTCCTGTTCAGAAGATGTTAAGTTGGGGTGTACAAATTGTTTTTTCAAACCAGTCCTTAATTCATTTTCAAGTTTCAGTTCAAAATTCCTCAATTGGGAGTGCAGTGGTGGATTGAATGTATTACTACGTACCAAGCTATTTTCTTTGGATTTAGTTACCTTTCCATTGAATAAAAGTTCTAAATTTTTCTTTCTTAAGAATAATTTCACATCAATTAACAGTTTAAAAATATTAGTTCTTTGCCTAGGTATAAAACCAAATCCTTTTGATAACAATTCAAACAAAGTTTTGTTAACAGCAACATTACTATAATTATATATACTACTAAAATCCTGACATGTCCATCTATTACCATCCTTTGTAATATAATTTATTAATTCCATCTTGTTTCGTTCCTCCCCTGTGGTCTCCAACCCCTCCCCCTGTAGTTTTTTGTATTATAGGTTAATACCGGGTAGTGATTGACTACTGTTGTCAAGCAACAGCCCCATATGTTAGTAATCAACACAGATGCTTCCTCTACTGGGTGTCAGAATGAGCTCATCCAGGGCATTGGAAATGATGAATTTCAGGAAGCACTGGGCCAGTGTATTGGTACTTGTGTAGCTTACCCATTTGATGGAGAGGTAGTTGAACTCTCCAAGGATAAGAGTGCTGAGTTGGACCTTGATAGTTTCCTGGGTGTTGAGGAATGTGGATTGAGAGTCTAGGGGCATGGATGTGGACCTATAGCAGGCTATGACCTGGATTGCAGCATTACCCAAATGTCAGTTGTGCCTGAAGTATCTCAGATTCATTATGCTGGAATACTACTCTGAATATGTGCATATCTGTTATTAATATGGAGACACCACTGCCTTTGTAGCTGTGGTCCATATTTTGGGTCTGACAGGTGTGGAATGAGTTATAGGCAGGAGTGCTGTCTGCTTCTGTAAACCAGGTCTCCATTACAGCACAAATGTCAATCTTCTCCATTTTGAGGAGTGCTTCAAGTCGCTGCATCTCGAGATGTAGATGTCTAGTGTTGAGCAGCATGACCCTCAGATTGCATATATGTATAGCTGTTATAGTGGTAATTTTATTTGGAACACTCCCTAAAAAGGCACTATAGGGGTGGCAAGACACTTAGCCAGTGCCTGAAAACTCAGGGATGACAGATGCAGGCCATCTCTGGCAAGCCATCACAGTCTGTCAATCATGTCATCCTAAGCAGACAGAAACTGGATCCCATGAGAGTGACAGTAGACACTTAATCCAATTGTTGAAGTCAATAATTTGTTGTTTGTACTGCGGTATCATTCGGGGTGACAGTAGTATACTGCTTAGGGCTACTGTCATACATGCCAGGCCCATGTAATCTGAGAGCTCCACCATGTCTCTTTTCATATAGTCCATGGAGGTGCATCTCAGGTCATTCACACCCACACATGGACAATGACAGAGTGATAGTTGTATTTGTTGTGGAGTGACCTGACTGGGTGTGTTATTTGTTGTATTCTAGCACCTGATAGACAGCTGACTGTTACCTCCTTCATGTTCAACCTATTGAGTTGGACATCTGTGTCCCTCACTATTGATGCATCTATGATTACTGTATCAGGCAAGGTGTTTGGCCTTTGGGGCTTAGGTTGAGGGGCACACTGTGTAGGTGATATATGTGTCCTGCAGTTTGTGTTGTGTTGTGGTGTTTGAGTGGGTTTATGTCTTGGTGGTCTCCACTGTTTGGGTAAATATGTATTGAGTGCCTCTGTGAAGGTGGGTGTGTGGTTATTGTTTGCATGTCAGAGCTGTGATAGTGGGTGTTCTGAAGGGGTATGTGTTCCATGTGGTGTGTTGCAGGTGTTGACCCTTCTCCTCTTGACCAGCTAGTCCAGTCTTCGCTGGAGAGTGCATATCTTCCAATTTGGTGTTATAGGGGTATCTTTCACAAGTCTGAGTGTTGGAAGTTTAGAGGAGGGGGTTATTTGTGTAAATGAGGCAATGCCTCAGAATGGCCAAGTGCACCAGATTAATGGGCAAAAGCACAGAGAACTGCATTTTAGTCATGCCAGGAGGGGTGGTACTGGAGCTAATTCCACGAGGAATGACTACTGCTGATGGCTCTCATGTGTGCTAGAATAATGTATAAAAGAACCTGTTGAAGTACAAAGCAATTAGGCTATTTGAAGTGTAGGAGAGAAAGAATTAGCAAGATCTAAAGGGGAAAATTGAAGGCAGACTTTATGGCACCAGTAACAGTTTACCTCATCTGTGCAGTTATCAGCACATTTGGCCAGTTGTCAGCCCAGTAAGTTCTGTAGTACATATAATAACTGCATAACACTATAGTACAAATAACTTGGTAGGCAGGGGTTCTAATCTCAATACAGGCAAGTGTGTGTGTGTGTGTGTGTGTGTGTGTGTGTGTGTGTGTGTGTGTGTGTGTGTGTGTGTGTGTGTGTGTGTGTGCGTGTGTGTGTGCGTGTGTGTGCGTGTGTGTGTGTGTGTGTGTGTGTGTGTGTCTTTGTGTTGGAATCATATACTATGTGTGTTATACCATTTTGAGTTGTGTACCACCCTGTAAACTTTCCATCACCCTACTTTACTAGGCCTGCTGATGTCATTCACCTTAGAAGTATCTTGGGAGTAGATGAAAACATGTAACCTCCATGGCATGTCTGATATCTGCATAACACTATAGTAGAAATAACTAGATAAGTAGGAGTTCTAATCTCTCTACTGGCTACTGTTTGTGTGAGTATCATATACTGTGTGTGTTATCCCATTTTAAGTTGTGTACCACCTTGTAAACTTCCCATCACCCTACTTTATTAGGCCTGCTGATGTCATTCACCTTAGAAGTACCTTGGGAGTAGGTGAAGTTATGTAAGGTCCATGGCACGTCTGATAACTGTGAACACTATAGTAAATATAACTAGATAGATAGGGGTTCTAATCTCACTACTGGCAAGTGTTTGTGTGCAAATCATATACCGTGTGTGTTATACCATTTTGAATTGTGTACCACCTTGTAAACATCCCATCACCCTACTTTACTAGGCCTGCTGATGTCATTCACCTTAGAAGTACCTTGGGACTGGGTAAGATTAGGTAATCTTCATGGACTGTCTGATAACTGCTTAACATTATAGTGGAAATAACTAGATAGGTAGGGGCTCTAATCTCACTACTGGCAACTGTGTTTGTGTCTTTGGATCAAGATCATATCCTGTTTGGTTGATACCATTTTGATTTGTGTACCATCCACTCATGTTTACCACCTCCTGATGGCATTATTTTATACAGCATGGTGGCATCTGCCTCAAATCCAGCATGTTAAACCATTGTGCATGACATACCAGTCCTCTGTACAGATGTCTATGAAATATCCAGATGTTTGCAACCTATATGTGGTCTGTGCCCCTTAACAATGCCCATGTATGTGATATTGTTGCCAAATCAGCCACGGTGAGAGCAGTGACACACATGCCAGCATCAGGCATCATACCTGACTGAAACATCATGCTGATACAACATTTGCTACACTATCACTTGTCCAGGCTTGTAGGAACAATATATGACTCCACATCCTATTTCTGGTGGGTTATCTCACCATCCATGAAGACATTCAGAACATTACATGTTGTAAGTGGTAGTGTGTTAGGTCCCATGCATCTAATCTATGTTGGGCATGTCATGTGTATGTAGTAGGACAGTACATCAAGGTGGAAATGTAGGTTTACTAATATGTCTATTGCCAACTGTGTTTATGTTACTGGATGCACATCCCCTGTGTTAGTCCTTACTGTGTGTATGCAAAGGATATACCATTTTGTCTCCCTGCTCCATGCAGTGAACTCAGGAATACACACCACAAACCTGTCATATACAGTATCATGCATGCCTTCTTCAACTGCATCAGGGTTGAGTGTATGAGAAAGAAGTGGCAGGGCCAACAGGTGTTGACAGGTGAATCTCTTGCAGTTAATGTACTGGCTATGCTTGTGAGGGACCTGCTATCAGTACTGCATGAACCTGTTCTGTATGTATGAGCCTATGGTACTACACACCACTAAGCTGACATGTCTGAAGGCTACCTATCTGTGACAAGGGGTATGTATGCAAGGTCACACTGTCTGACAATAGTGTCCCTCACACACTGTTGCATGCATACACAGCTTGTACATGTACATATAAAGCTGCACCTTGCCTATGACATGGTTGGTGTATTCCGACTCTGCCATAATCCCTCTTGGGAATGTCTGCAGTGCCACAGCCTGCAGACACACAGACACCTGGAACACTAACAGAATACAGCATGTCAGACTACATTCAGTCAGTGGCACTAACAGCAATAATGCATCCTGGCTAATAAGGTGCATACACCTGTATGTGTGTCCATAACAGGTTCAAGCAGACAGCACCTTACGTAGTATTACATAGCTACACTGTACTATATTCACCCTGTGCATCAGAACCATATTAGCATGTCCCTGCATCAATGGCATGGATGACAGGGATGTGGCATAGGTATCATCATATGGATAGGGTGTGGTGTGGGTTTGCCAGAGGCCTAGGCTGGGCCATACAATTGACATCATATGTGTGTGTTTGGGGGGTATCCAATAGATTGGCTGTGCATAGGTGCCGTGTGCATCTGGAGGTGACCTGCCTGTGATACAGATGTGTGTGTGTGTGTGTGTGTGTGTGTGTGTGTGTGTGTGTGTATATGCACACAATCATACCATGTGGCTGCCATAGAAATGGGTACATCGGACAGCTGTGGACGGTACATGGCAGGGTGTCCAGTTAACCATCTCCAGCCACAGACACTGGAACTGGTCCTGCCGGGGGTATCAGTGGGCTCACCAGGCCCAAGTCCAGATGCAGTACTGCTTCCTGATGGTGACTGCTGTCTACTGGATCCATGTCCCTGATGGAACTGGACAGAACCACATGCCCATGGCCTGCTCTAGTGTGATGTGGGCAGCAACCCCCTTTTGGTACTGCTGGGTGTCACTGCCACAATGGGAGTGTGAAAGTGCATACCCCCGTAGACTCTCAGCTGTTGTTGGTGCTGAGCTATGTCCATGTGGCTGATGCCCATCTCCCACCACACGCTGTAGCATAAGCATGCCGCAGTCGAGGATTTCCAAGGTCTCACCCTAATGTCTATTCATGACCTCAGTATTTTAACATGTGGTCTCAACAAGGTCATGTATGTTGCCACATAAATCAGGAAGAGTTGCCTCCACTACCCTGAGTATTTGTCTGTTGTGGCATTCACTACATGCCTGCGCATCCATGACAGCCCAAAACATGCATCTAGTATCTCCTGCTATGGCACTTGCGAAAGCGGATTGATGAGCAGTGGTCCTCCTGTGAGCAGCCCTGTCTATCCGCCTGTGTGGGACCTTGCCTGCACTCTGGCTATGGCCAGTGTCTACACTCACACCTGCCATAGTCACCAGACTGCCCTGTTCAATACTACCACCTGTCCATCATCTGTGGCCACTGGTGATGGGGTATGTGTGGCCATTTTCACTGTGTACGGGGATGGTGTGGACAACAATGGGATGCTAACCAATGGCACATATTCAGCCCCTTGAGAACCCCACCTGTACCTCACTAGTGCTATCATCATTGTCAGAGTCTACAAAGATAATGACATGAGTTTCCAAGTGGGAGGGAACCCAATCCCCATCACCACCTGTGAGGGGACGACAACATATGTACATTAATACCTGCACTCTGAGGTTGGTTGGTACACACACACACACACACACACACACACACACAC
This sequence comes from Protopterus annectens, assembly GCF_019279795.1. Classification (NCBI taxonomy): domain Eukaryota; kingdom Metazoa; phylum Chordata; order Ceratodontiformes; family Protopteridae; genus Protopterus; species Protopterus annectens. The sequence goes on along the minus strand of NC_056750.1, from coordinate 778,311,180 downwards.
ACACACACACACACACACACACTCTTATAGGTGAAGTGGCACAAATCTGTTACACAGACCACACAGTACCCAAATGGTGACATGCATGACACATGGCCCTCAACATCATGCATGGCAACCAGTTTTACTACATGTAGCGGACAATATAGAGCTCTAGGATATGTGATTAGTGTTAGTAAGTGATGGTCCTTCCCCAGCACAGACTGCACCCATGTACACATCATTGCTGTTCACCTGTATAGCACAGTGGCAAGTACTATAGAGCATACCTGACAACTGTACAGATCCTCGCAGGATGTATAGATGTCTGGCTCATATGTTTGCTCTGTTTCTCACAACCCCTGTGTTTCGATGATACATAACTGGGATGATCTGAGGAGTGACTTCACTGATTAATGACATACATTTGAGTGCCACACTTGCAAAGCAGCAGTAAATGTATGGACACACAATTCCTGTTACACCACCAACCTTTAAGCTTACATTGGATATGATAAGTGTACACAATCCTGTTAACATGCCATCTTCTTGTAATATATGAGATGACATGGCAATAATGCTTTCACATATGTTACCTACCTTTCATGTAACATATGACCTGTGCAATCCAACTGATAAACAAACAGATGTGTTACATGTAAAATATGACTGCAGTGTGTGCAATATGGTGTTTGCATAAGTGTACACACCCTTAAAATGATACTTTGTTGAAGCAACTTCTAAGTGACTTACAGTATTCACTCTTCTTGTGAAGGTGTCTGTCAGCATGGCACATCTTGACTTGGCATTATTTGGCCACCCTTTCATGCAAAGGTCACCCAGCTCTGTTAGATTGCAAGGGTGGATCGTGTGACAAGCCCTTGTCAGGACACACTGTGGTATATCTATGTGCTGCAGGGCTAAGCTCTGGCTGAGCCAATCCATAACCATTAGTGTGTTCAGGTGGGGCCTTTATTAGGTAGCTTTAGATGTATGCTTTGGGTCTTTGCCATGTTGAAAGTTGACACCCCTCCCCATCTACAGTGTTCTTCCAGATGCCTGATGGATTTTGGCCAGATGTGGGTGTTATTTGGAACTGTTCCAAATTAACACCACTGTGACTACAGGCCCAGTTCTCCCTTTGGAACAGCATCCTCACAGCAGGGCACTGCCACCAGCATGATTCACCATGGGAATATTGGTGTTCAGGTTAAGAGGGGGTGTTGCTTGTGCACCACATATACCTTTTGGTATTGTGGCTGTGAGGTCAATCCATAGTCTCATTACACCATAACAAATTTTCACACATGCTTTTGGGAGACTTGATATGCTGTATTGCAAATTGTATTCACCCCTGGATGTTTTTTGGTGTGGGGAAAGGCTTCCAACTTCTGATCATACCCCATAGGCCAGACATATGCAAAATACGGGAGAGTGTTCTCACATGTATTACACAAAACAGTAATTGCAAGAGATTCATGCAACTCCCTCAGTGTTGCTGTATGTCTCCTGGCAGCCTCCCTGACCAGGTTTTGACATGTCTTGTCATCATTTTTGGAGGGATGTCAGGTTCTTTTCAACAGCACTGTTGTCTCATTTACAATCCACCTTTTCACAACTTTTTCCACTGCGTTCCATTGTGTATGCAATGCTGTGGTAAAGTTGTTGTACCCTACTCTTGATGGATACCTTTCAAATATGAGATCCTTTTGCTGCTTTGTAAGCTGTCTGCAAGCCATGGCTGCTGCAGACAACTGAGCAAATGTCATGAATATCCCACTTGGACAGCAGACTGTTATTTGGTGTTACTCAGAGTGCCTTTACTTGATGGCAGGTGTGTACCCCAGCAGACTGAATGTTATCAGTAAATCACAAGCTGCTGCAATAAAATATTATTTGAAGCGTGTGCACAGATATGCATCTAGCTTATTGTATGGTTTGTATACTCCATATTTGGTGGCCAACAGATTCATTGGTTTTACAACTGAATTGCACATGTCATAGGTCACATTACAAGTTGGAAAAGGTGTGGACTGACATATTGTGGTCTCAATTTGTATATATATCACAAACACCTGGCATCTTAACAGGAGTGTGTACACTGTTTATATCCACTGTATGAGACTAATGTTTCACACATGTCCCTACCTTAGGCTGTTTATCCACCCATTTTATTGGTCTCTGTCCAGAAGTCTTGCACTGACAGGTTGTGAGGTATGCTACAGGGATGTTACATTCTCTTCAGATAGGTCCCTGTTGTGACCATTGTGATGCAATGCAGTTAACCCCACCACAACTGAACATGCACATAAAGCAATATGGCTATGAGTGACAGTTTTGTGCATGGTACATTGTATGGCCTTCACATGCCTGGGGTATTGGAAAACCACAACAGGAACAATTCCATACTCACCAGCTTCACGCTGCCATCCCACATGCTGACCAGATCGACCTAGGTAGTTGTGGGAGAGAAGTTATTGTCAGAAGAATCACATGTGGCATTGGTAAAGGATGGATGCAGCATGTCTGCACATTTACAGTACAACCCCCAATACTACACAATTTGCTGTCCTTCACCATAGATGCTCACTTCTGTGCTTTAGAAAACTCCATCCACAACTGGAATCTGACATGTTACATGCATGTAGATACTCTACAAATACATGTACGTCTGCTACACTAGTCTAATAATCACCACTGGGGCCTTACCTGCACACTCCTAGTCCATTGTCTGGGTGCCACCCACCTCCAGCACGTGGGGGTCTGTACCCTGATGTTGTACTGGAATGGATGGCCCAAGGTTGCCAAGGATCTCCTTGGTGGGTGTCAGTGGGGGCTGCATGACTGGGCCCCCACCTGTGGCTGTGTGGTCCCTGGACACTACAGCAGCCCTTTGCCGAGCATGGCATATGAGGTCAATTGCAAGATACCAGATCTACTCGTATGTACGTGCGTGCAGGCCAACATCATTTCTCTGTGGCTAGGTCATCCTACAGGCCAGTCTTCTCCCACAGATGTTGCTGGCTCCGGCCAAACATTATGGCATGGTTCTGTAGTATGGCTTCTATGATTATATTTGTCTCAGCCGCTGAGAAAGTAGACCTTTGCTGATGTGACATTGCACCTGAAAGACATAAAAAGTGAAATACATCACAGGACCTCATACATTTGGCAACAGTGTATACAGAACCTGCACAGCTACATTGAATACCAGTAGTCACCATTCACAACCACAACATAGCCCTGCAGTCTATCTGCACTGTATCTGCTTGCATTGCACTGCTGGTCCTGATGTGTCATATTCCCCCAATGAGGGCTAGTTAATTTCATAATCCTCTACTCCTCATTCATGTCTGTGTAGAGGGATGACATTAGCCATCATCAATGCGGATAGGGTGTGGATGGTGTCGAGGCTTGGTGTGACTACAGTGTGTAATGGAGCTGAGAGAACATGCCTGAGTTCATGTTGGATGCGGGCAGGGATGTTATCAGGTCCCATGGATACTTACGTTTTTTTCCTTTCAGTAGGCAATATGTACCTGCTCACTGGTGATGAGGGGAGGGATGTGGGTGCTGTGCATATCCACCTATAGTGATGCTGAGCCAGGGGGTGATGTTTGCCCTAAACCTATCTGCAGCAGGTTGGCTGTAGCTATGTTGTCTGTGTATGCGGTCTGATTAACCACTGTTACAGGGTCAGTTGGTTTGTTGCTTCTGAGATTGCAGACATATGTGAAGTTGGCCTTGTGATTGGCCTTGGTGGATGTGTCCAATTTGTACTCATAGCTAGCCTTACAGTACTCCACTTGTGACCTTATATGCTTGATCAGACAAAGGCTGACTTGATGCTAAGTTGGTGCCAGCACATAATTTGCCCTGTACAGCCAATATAGCAACCAAGTATGTGGTTTGTGTATTGCTGCTGTCCAGCAAAGGGGATTACTCTACTTTGTTGGAGGCAGGTATTACGAGTAAGATATTTCTGACTCTCTACAGCTATGTTGATGTTCATATAGCTGTTTGTAGTCGGCATGGACACACAGTCATAATACAGCTGGACACCTCTACAATTTCAAACAGATATTCATGGTTATTGTAGTACCCTTGGCTGTGTCAGGGCAATGCAACAATGAGTATCTGTAGAAATGTCACTGTTGGATGCACAGCAACTAAGAATACACATGTGTGCAACACAACATGTACAGCTTATTTAACTGACATTTTGCATCCCATGTCTGTTGTTATGAGGTGCCCAGATACACCTACTCATACTGACATGTGCACAGGTAATACCTGATATAGATTTCTGTTCTATGTCAGCATGGCACACTGTATTCACACTCTTGCTGCCCAGTCATCCCTTTCAACCAGTTAGAGTAGGACATCTGTAGCACGCCACACATACATGGGGGCAATGGGACATAATTAGTGACACTGTATTAATATTGCTGTAACACACCTGAATCATTCAATAGCACAGTAGCCTTTGTATTGACTGACATACCCTGGAAGATGTCCTACACTCATATGGCAAGAAGAGAGGAAAAAGGCTAGGAGTGTGGTAGTGAGGGTAAGAACTTTTAATGATGGCAGTATGACTGGTATAGAGACAGAGCTAGCTGATATGGCCATAGGAAGGTGGATATACTGTGTGTGCAAGAGACCAGATGGAAGGGGAGTATGGCTAGGTGTTTTGGAGGCAGGTCACAATTGTGCTATCAGGGTGTGGATGGGGGGTAAGGGTTATCCTGATGGAACAGTATGCCAGGGGTGTTTTTGGAGGATGACATGAGTGTCTGATAGAGTGATGTTTATGAATCTGGAAATTGATGGTGTAATGATGAATGTTATTAGTGCATATGCTATGCAAGTTGATTGTGTGGTGGATGAGAAAGAGAAATGTGAAGTCAGTTGGATGATGTGGTGATGGCTGTATGTGAGGGTGAGAGAGTGGTGATTGCAGCATATTTCAGCGGCCATGTTGGTGAAGAGAACAGAGGGGATGAGGAAGGGATGGGTATGTATGGTGTTAAGCAAAGAAATGCAGACAGTGAGATGGTATTGGAGTTTGCAAAAAGGATGGACATGGCTGTGGTGAATACATACTATAACAAGAGGGAAGAGCATAGGGTGACATACAAGAGTGGAGGAAGGTGCACACAGGTGAAATATATCCAATGTAGGAGATCCAGGTTGAAGGAGATTGGAGGCTGTAAAGTGGTGACAGGGAAAGTGTAGTTAGGCAGCAGACACTGTTGGTCTGTAAGACGATGATCAAGAAGAGGGGGAGTGTGAGGGCAGCACCAAGGATCAGATGGTGGGAACTGGAAAAGAGTAATTGTGAGGTGGAGTATAAGTATCTCAAATTTCTGAGGCAACCAAGAATATCATAGTTGTATTCACAAGTAAGATATGGATATGTACGACATCCCAGTAGCTGGCCTAGCATTGTCACAGTCAGTATTGTTCAACACACACACTGCAGTAGTAGTCATATGTGAGTCATACTTTCCTGGGGTGACTCAGGGGCCTGACCTATGATCTATGTCACTGCAGACAGACCCAGATCCTATGGCCATATGTTCTGATCAGCAATATATCAGTACAGGGAGTCTTGTTGAGACATATATGTTACAGTTTCTATTTCCCATTCTTACATACCCCCCACTGCAGTCCATTACATGCTTACTTGTTTGGCATACCTATTTGTTTTATTCAAGTGTAGGTGGCTATGTCCTGCTTGGTTTTTATGTTTATTTTTGCTGTTTTTCTCTCTCTCTCTCTATCAAGGATGTAGGGTGTGCATCTGTTTTGCATAGGAAGCAGCTTGCTTTTGTAGGTAATACTCATGAGCAGCTAATGGCCTGTGCACCAGTCCGTGCCCCCAACTTGATAATTGTACACAGGACAGCTGTGTTGTTATCCATATAGCCAATGGCATGGCAACATGCTCCTATCATTGAATACATCACATGAGTGTTGGCCCTTTTCCTTGCCAATGAGGAGGACTTTATGGAGGTGCGTGAACAACACCATCACAGAGAGTATTTGGAAATACCTCTTACAACCAAAACTGTGGAGACAAGCCAACAGAATGTTCCAGACATAGGGGCAGAATGTAAGTATTGTTGTTATCCATTTGGATTCATGCTAGTCTAAGGGGGGCTGCGTGGACATGGAATTCCTTGGTGATTTTAACTCTGACATTATTATGTGTTTGACATAACTCTCACCTGTAGGGCTATCCGCAGAATAGCCAGAATTTGGACTCCTATGTTTTGTGTGTTCCTCAGCCATTTTTTGTCTTTGGAAATTCAGTAGCATACTCTGAGGATTGCAGTCAGTAACTGCTAACATCCATTTGTGTTTCTGATATCATATCGTTCAGAAAATATGTTACAATTAATCCTGTAACAACAGCAACATTCTCAGTTTTATAACAACAATATTCTTCAAATATGCCCCTGTTTTTGGGACTCTGTCCCACAATTATGTCAGGATTTGTCCAGATGGCATGCAGTAAGAGGTTGATAGGTATGGTATATGATTATTTAGTGCCTACATTCCTGACATTATCCCAGTGATGCATCAGACTGCAAGACATGTTATGTGGAAGAGGCCTTATATATGAAGGGAAAGCCTGGACATTCTGAGGGACACTACAGTTGAGAGGTCTGTATATTTCTGGCAGTTGTTGACAGACTTTCAGGACTGTATAGCAGTGTATTGTGTCAATGTTATTTGGCCTGTGTAGGGAGGGGTGTTGATGTATGTGTTATGGCTCCTTTTTATCTGCCTGTGCATGCTGCTCTTGTTTCTGGTGGTCTATGGGCAGTATATGTATGTAGGGGCAGACTGAAACATGTCCCATACCACAGTCAGACATCATAGTACACTGTGACTTGGGCCAGTGTATGTGGCGGTAGTGTGTGAGTGACAAACATGTTGAGATGTTTTTGTTCACACAGTCCTTATACTGTACTGTTCCTTTGCCTTATTGGCATGTCACTGTGACTGTGGTTGAATTGGTTGTGGATATGCACTTTCACACTGGTGTCTGTGTTTCAGTGCTCTGACATCCCTGTAGTGCCTGATATATTTGCCAATATGTGTGTAACTTCCCCTAGCAGATTTGGGTTAGTGTTGTATCAGTCTGACTATAGCTTGGACAGTGCTTGGTGACATGCTTAACAGCTGAGTGTAGCTTCCCTAATGTAATGTTATGTCCAGATATTTGTAGGAGGTAGTGTTACCTGGCCCCCATATGTGTTGTGTATTTCTGACACATCAGTGGGCTGATGTGAGGATTTCAGTCACTAACTAGTGGGAAGTAATTTAGTGTTGGACTTGTGCTATTTCAGTCAATATATGTTAGGACAGACATGAGGGTGTTACTGTAGCAACTGTGTCAGCTTATCTACTCCAGTATTTCAGATATGTCCATATTTCCATGGCTTTCTCCACCCACTTTGTCAGGCCTGGCCCAGGTTCGTTGTACTAAGGGGTTCTAAGCCTACCTTTGGACTATCTGGATTGTTGCAGTATGTCCAGGTTTATTGCTCATATTTCCAGATGCATTATTTTCATATTCCTGGTAAATCACTGTTAGGATCTAAGGATTTCTGACAGTAAATGATAACATACATTTCAGTTTCAGAACTCACACCCTTCAGAACATGTATGCTGAAACAAACCCTGTCACTCTGACAACATTCTACATTCATAGGAGCGATATTTGCAAAAAGTCCCTAGTTTTGTCCCATTGTCCCCCCATTTGGACAGCCTTGGGCCAGGTTTCTTCCAGTAAGGGGTTGGTAGGTATGGTTCTGAGGTATGACTCCACTACACGTTATGAGCATGCATATATATATATATATATATATATATATATATATATATATATATATATATATATATATACATATATATATATATGACTTCATTTACTAAGTGCATATGATTTCCCTTACATGACATGGCTGTATTTGCTTTCATTACAGTTAGGGTTGCCACCTTTTAACAAGGGCAAAGTGGGACATGGGGGTGTGGTCAACATGACACTGGCCACACCCCCACCACATCACCAGAGTTGTTAAAGGAGATGCAGTATTAGTTATGGATACAACATTGTGACATTACAGCATACTGAAAACCCATACCATTTAAATGAAGTGAACTATTACTGCAAAACCACACATTACTCAGTTGTAACAGTAAATAAACTTTAAAGGAATAAAAAACACACTACTCATTAAACAGACACTTGTTTATTTAAAAAGTTAAAAAATTCATAAACCAACCATTACTATTCAGAAAGAAAACTTAAAAAAATCTACATACCACATACAAGCCAAGTATAAAATTAAGACTTTTTATTGTCAATTAAAGCTAAAGCAAAGAAAAAACACAAAACGACATACTGTACCCTAGTACTACATACTGCACATTAGCAAATTAACAGTAAACAAAGAAAAACACAAAATTACAAACTGCACCCTAGTACTTTATACTGCACACTAGTACACTAAATCACTTTTTTTTAAAGTGTATTTTAAATTAGATTTTATGGCTTGAAGAAGGGCCCGATTTGAAACAATATTTGAGTAAAAGTCACAACATTTCATCCGGTAATTTACACTCATCATTAGTTCAGCTTTTAACAAGTCCACACTACATCGATTTTGCACATCTGTCCATTTACCTTTCACCAAAGAAAATTTTTTTTCTGCAAATGCATTTGAGGTCGGTATAGATAAAACCCTAGCAATTACCGGATATAGTGTAGTCAGTTCAGGCCCTTCTTTGAAAAGCTTCAGCCACTTCTCTCCTGGGGTAAAGCTTGTGTTACATAACTGTTCGAGAGAGGGTCTAATTGCCAAGTAGTCCCTAAAAAGATAATCTTCATCTACATCCTGCAGACTCAGGCAAGTGGTCACATTAAGCAAGTCACTGAAAGCAAAGGGTTCATTTAGCGATAATTCAGATAGTGTAAACAAGTAGTTGCTTTCAGTATAATCAAACCACTGTTCCAGGTAATTCACTGCTGTCTCCAAGAACACAATGAAGTCTCTTTTCAGTTTGTTAGCAGAAGTGCTATCTAATGAGCTCATAAGTGCCCTAAGTTTCTCCCCAAAGAAAGCACCTTCAGCTCTTGCCAGCAGTTTTTGCTTCAGAGAGACCATTACACAAAAAAGTTTCCATGGCAGTAAGTGCTGATTTTTCTAATGTACTTATATGTTCATTAAAATCAACAAGAACAGCACAGAGAAAGTGCAAATAGTACTGGGGCAGCATAGGCAATTCATTCTCACCTTGTTCATTAGCTGAAAAGTACTGCATATCTGCCGGGGGGTCTCCTCTTCTCCCTGGGAGAGGAAATAGGACTGGAGCACTGGGAGATTTTTCACTACTCTTTCAATGGCTGGGAGTAGTGACAGCCACCTTGTTGGCACATGTCTTAACAGACTCTCAAATTCCAAGCCACAAAACTCAAAGAAGTCTTTCAAGTCTCTGGTCCTTGTGGCCGAACCTGAGAAGTGGCTGAAAAGTTTCATTACAAATACTTCCACATCGTATGGTAGTTGTGCTGCAGCTTTTTTGGCTGCATTGTGAATGATGTGGGCAACACAGTTAGCCTTCTAGAGTGATGGACACTTTTCTTTTAATCTGGTATACACACCAGATTTCTTCCCATAGTTCACACTGGCATTATCAGCCCCATAAGCTGAAATGCTGTTCCAGGGCAACGAGTGCCTTTCCATAATGTTGGAAATTTGCTGTGAAATAGCCTGTGCAGATTCATCAGGGTCTTCATAGAAGTCCAAAAGGCCATTCACCACCCCTTCTTCTTTAGAAAAATACCTCACAACAAGTGGAAATAATTTTATGTTCCCCTTGTTGGAAGCATCTGATGAAATTGCAAATGAAGTGTCTGGTTTCTGAAGGTCATGCAGGACGCATTCTAATGAGTGCGGTCCCAAAACATTTTCGACTATGGCTTCAGCCTTGGTTCTGCCACAAGATAGTTTCTTTGCAGTGTCCGAGTCACTGTACAACTGGCTGGCCAACTTTACTGCACAGTCCAAGCTGTTATAAGAAATATTGTGCTTAACAGCATGGAACATCTCAGAGGCTTCTGCTGCAATGATCCTAAGTTCTGGTCCCTCAAGGTTTGCATTCCTTGTCCACTTTGTCATCAGGTGAGTGGATTTAGCTTGAATAGCAGTCTTATGTTGCTCAGTTGCCTCATGTCGTGCGACATCATTTCTTCCACCGTGGGTCACTAGAAATTCTCTCTTGCAGTACCTGCAGAATGCTTTGACATCACTGCATCTCTCGATCCAGTCGAATTCTGTTTTCCAAACATCCTGCCACTTGCACATTCTCTTGCTGTTGGTTGACTGTGATGAAGCTGCTGCTCTCTTCATGCTTGAATCTGTACTAACCTGACATGCAACATATTTACCAAAACTGTGTTAGTAGGTGCAGTAACATACTGCTGCATGATATGCAACATAGTTACCAAAACTGTGTTGGTGGGTGCAGTAACATACTGGTGCCTGATATGCAACATATTTACCAAAACTGTTGGTGGGTGCAGTAACATACTGGTGCCTGATATGCAACATATTTACCAAAACTGTGTTGGTAGGTGCAGTAACATACTGGTGCACAGCACAAATGAACTGGCTCAAAAACATTGGCATGCGAAAAAACTGGCTTGAAAAACATTGGCATGAGAAAGAACTGGCTTGAAAAACATTGGCATGAGAAAGAACTGGCTTGAAAAACATTGGCATGAGAAAGAACTGGCTTGAAAAACATTGGCATGAGAAAGAACTGGCTTGAAAAACATTGGCATGAGAAAGAACTGGCTTGAAAAACATTGGCATGAGAAAGAACTGGCTTGAAAAACATTGGCACGTGAAAGAACTGGCTTGAAAAACATTGGCATGAGAAAGAACTGGCTTGAAAAACATTGGCACGTGAAAGAACTGGCTTGAAAAACATTGGCATGAGAAAGAACTGGCTTGAAAAACATTGGCACATGAAAGAACTGGCTCGAAAAACACTGGCACTTGAAAGAACTGGCTTGAAAAACATTGGCACTTGAAAGAACTAGCTCAAAAAACATTGGCATGCGAAAGAACCGAGGAATGGAGCAGAAAAGAATTATTACAAACAGTTAGTAGGGGACATTTTGGCCATTGAAAACTAACATTAACACAGCTTGTAGAAAACGAAATGCATTATTTTTACCACTGAACATGCCCACCTCACCCCACCCCCTCAAGAAAAGAAAGTTAACTGCATTCACTGAACCAACAAACACTAAAATGAATGAGAATGCACAGTGGATACCATATACCTGATTTAGCTTTTGACCACAGCAGTTAAAAGAAATGTATGGCACTAATTTACACAGCGCAATGATCTATTAATGAACATGCCCAACAGCAGCACTGGCCGTAATCGGATTATAATGAAAACAGTATATAAGTTTATTGAAGACATCACTAAAACACAAAATACAAACTTTGCTACTTATAAAATGAATGAGAATGCACAGTGGATACCACAGTGGAAAAACTTAAAAAAAAAAAAAAATTATATTTTGTGGACTCTGCATGTCAGAGCTTATTGACTACTTTGGACATTGTGTATTATGTAACCTGATTGTACTGCCTACTACTGCATCTAGCATTTCTTAACTGTTTTGACTTTGTATTATCATTTATCACTGTATGTAACCTTGATTGTACTGCCTCTGGAGCTTTTCTCCCCGGGCCTCCACTGAAAATGGGTACTTCTTGGCCCAGTGGACTTCCCCGGTAATCAAACTGAAAATAAATAAAATAAAAATAAAATAAAAGCAAACTACCCTGTAACAACAACATGGTTTAGCACAATCACAAAAACATTGCATTAACTTCTGAGCATGCATCCACAAAAAAAAAAAAAAAAAAAAACAGGAAAAAGTTTGTAAAAATTTTAACTTTTAAAAATACTTCTTGCAAGAGAAGTAATATAAACTACAATGTACAGCAGACTCCATGGGCTCCTTTTACCTCAAAACATAGCAATTAAGAGTAATTTACCCACCACAGCAATGCAATAAACAGGCCCAAGCAAAAGCAGCACACCCATATTCACATTACAAGCAAAGCAGTACATTTTAACCTTATTAAAAATGCATAATAAATTAAATGCACACATTTACAAGTATAAATGAAAACAATCTTGAAACAGCTTCGGCAAATTGGCAACATGTACCTACAAGAATAATAAATGCATTACATTAACTGTTAACATTCCCCCTCAAAAAGTAGACTTGTACCACATACACATTGACTTGCAGGAACTAACAGGAAAAATTACCCAAACAGTATATCCTAACTTCCTGAAAACAGCATTAAATTGCACACATTTCCATACAAAAAAGTGCAAACTATGCTCGAACATTTTCTATCTGCAAACAGATAATACCCAGAAAAAGCTACGACAATAGAAATACATCACACTAAATTTATATTTCACTGCCCCCCACCAGAAATAAACAACTTCTATACACAGTTCAGCCTTTTAAAAGTAATGCTTCCAAATCATACCCCCAGGAATAATAACAATTACATATACATTCAGATTTTATACCTTAAAAAATACTACTCAAAAATCTCAAAATAACCACTGCACAGATTTAAATACTGCGTACTGCACCCCCATATACCTCTAAACATTAAAAAAATTAAACCACAGTATATTCCCATTTTAAACTACTACTCAAAAATCTCAAAATAACCAATGCACAGATTTAAATACTACATATTATATCCCCATCTACCTCTAAACATTAAAAACTTAAATAAAGCACAATATTCCCATTTTAAACAACTAAAGCCACAAAATGCTATTATGTACTTACCACTATCACAGTTTTTGCTGGGATAGCTTGCTTCCTTCCTGCTGGAATGGCTCAAGTGACTGAGCTGGCTGGCAGGCTCCCTTGCTGGCTAGCAGGCTCCCTCCCTTGCAGGCTGGCTGGCTTCTTTGCTTGCTGGCTGGCTTCTTTGCTTGCTGGCTGGCTTGCTGGCGAAATAGAATTTGCAGATCTTTTTCGTTCGCAGTAGAGCTTAGTGTTCTACAGCTGCAACCTTTATTGAGCTCCACTTAATAAATCCCCACCCCCTCCAGTCCCTGCAGCCAATTGCTGTTGCATTACACCACCCGGACCTAGCAGGGAATCCCTCTAACTGCAGGTCCGGGTGGTGACGTAGCCGCATTGCCGTGGAAAAAACAGAAGTATTTTCGTTTTTTCCACGGCAATTGAATTCGCGATCGGGGAAAACGGAACTTTTAAAGTCCCACTCTTGGTGAATGCGGGAAGCAGGATGAGAGGGTTCAACCTGTGAGTGTCCCACTGACAATGGGACAGGTGGCAACCATAATTACAGTAGCAAGGGGTGTAACTATACTGTATGAGACATGTGTATACATGGGTGTTTTCACATATTATATGCACTCACACATCCATTTTACATCAGCTACACTACCCTGGGTGACAAAAATAACTTACCACATATTTTAATGTGAACATAGCACTTTTAACACTACTTTCCTATGTAAATTTGGATTGCCTTTTGTATTACTCAAACTATGTACACCTGCTTGCATAGCTGGGACCCTGACCACTACACTATCTTGGTTTGGGGATTTGGGCTGTACATTTTTATTTATCACCTATTGGATATTAATATTATATTACTATATTAAATGGAGAGTATTGCGATTCTCGGCCATGTCATTGAGGACTGCTGTCATGACATTATGGCATACATTTCAGTTTCAGACTTGTATCCTTTTGTACATTAATGCTAATGCATATCCTGCTGTTTATCAACTTTCTGTCTGTCCTCTGTACAGATGGGATGTCACTGGTGCTCAGGCTGTGGTTGACTACACTGTAGAATGGATCTGAGACCCCATACCTTTGTTCATGTTGAATGCAGCCAGGAATGGTATCAGGCCTATGAAGACCTCTATGTTTTGCCTTTGAGAGGGCATTACAGACCTGCTTTCTGATCATAAGGGGAGGGGAGCAGCAGCTGTCCATGCACATGTGTACCTATGGGGGACAGGGTGCTGATGTTTACACTTCATGTGGCTGCAGCCGGTTGCTTATATCTATGACATATGTGTATGTGGTGTTATTGACCACCACTACAGAGCAGATATGTGTGTTACCTCTGGAATTGCAGACACACATCTGGAAGGCCTAGTGATTGGCCTTGGTAGATGTCTCCAGTTTGTACTCAAAGACAGCCTTAGGATACATCACCTGTGACCTTATTTGCTTGTGCAGAACAAAGTGAGATGGCTTCCACTGAGGTACCTGTTCCTTCTTGGCCTGTCCTGCAATTTCCACCTATGATGGTAGTTGTGTATTGCTGCTGTCCACCACAGGTGTTCAGCCTACCTTGAGGGGGTTGATGCTGTCCTGTTGGGTATTGCTGTGGCCATAAAGCTATGTATGTGTCCACATAGTGTTGTGGTGTGGGCCTGGACACTGCTGCTAGTTCCAACATATGGGACGCCCTTCTTGTGGGCCTTGTCCATTTTACTTGCCTGTGCAGGGGACATTATGGAGGTGTGGGGGCTACAGCTTTACAGACAGTAGGTGGAAATACCTCACAGGACAGGACATGTGGAAACAGGCCAACAACATAGGGTCAAAGCTCCAGAATTGGGTACAGATTGTATAACATTAGTGCTGTTATACATATGGAGGGTTGCTAGACTGACAGGGTTAGTCTGGACATGCATTTACTGGGTGACTTAACATCTGACAGTAATATGCCTCTGACATATCTCTCAACTGGCATGCTGTCCGCAGACTGGCCAGATGTTTGCCTGTTATGCTTGGTCTGTTCCTGGAACAACGTCTGTTTTTGTGGGGTTAGTAGGATAATGTGATGATTGTAGTCAGTAACTGTTGAGATCCATTGGTGTTCCAGATATCATAGCCTTCAGGGATGTTATGTTACAACAACACATGTAACACCAGCCACTGTTACAGTTTGTCCACTATTATGTGTGATATGTCTCTCTTTCCAGCCCCCTGTCCCACAAGTACCTCATGCGTTGTCCAGATGTCTTGCACTACAAGGTGCAGAGGTATGGTATATCATTAATTACCAACTGCACTCCAGTTATCATGCAAATGACCTGGCAGACTCCTGGCTATGGTATGCAGTGGTGGCCAGGATTATGGTTCCACACCCTGGTAAATCTGTGGACATCTGTACATATGACAGTTATGTCTGTCTGGCCATTGTGAACAGACTGCCAAGATTGTGTAGCAGTGTTTTGTGTAGATGCTTGTTGAGCTGGGTAGGGAGAGAAGAAGATGTGAGTGCCATATATCCTTTACCTATCTGACTCTGCATGCTGCTACAGCTGCTGGCGATCTATCATGTCTGTATACTTATAGGGACTGACTGAAATGTCAACACCTCAGGATTCCCAGTACACTGTGAATTGGCCAGTATAGGTTGGTGTAGTATGTAACTGTCAATCAGGATATGTTTGTTCAGACAGTCATTCTACTCTAGAGTTCATTCTGGGTACTGGTATGTTGCTGTGACTGTATTGCAAATGTTTTTGAGTGGACATTTTTGCACCACTGTCTGCTTTTCACTACAGTTCCATCCCAGTAGTGCATGCTATATTTGAATATACATGGGTAATTTCCCCAGAGGTGATGTGGGAGAATGTCATGTTGGTCTTACTGAGCTTCATATGGTGCTGGGTGACACATTTGGCAGCTATCAGGGGATTTGCATTCTGTTACATCATTGCAGGCATACCTCTACACCGTCGAGAAGCTTAGACCCTGTCCAGATGCATGGCTTATATGTTTGGTTGTTCCCCAGACAGTTGTTGTCCTTGGCTAATTGGTAGGATACTATGGAGAATGCAGTCAGTAAATGCTAACATCCATTGGTGTTACTGACTTCATATCCCTCAAAAAATATATGTTACAACAAAGCCAGTAACACCAGCAACTGTCTACATTTATAACAGCAATTTTTCCAATATACCCCTGTGTTTGGGCCTCTGTCCCCCAATTATGTCAGGCTTTGTCCAGATGTCATACACTAAGAGGTTCAGAGGTATGTAGTATCATTTATTGTCTTCATTCCTGCTACTATCCCAGTGATGTCATAGACCCCCAGACATGTAACAAGGAAGTGACCTTAGATATGAGTCCTGTGCCTATACATTCTGTAGGAAACTGTACATTTGAGAGGTCTGTGTATGTCTGCCCATTGTTAAAAGACTGCCAGGATTTTGTAGCAGTGTAGTGTGTACATGTTATTTGGACTGTGTAAGGAGGGGGTGAGTGCCATGGGCCCTTTCTATCTGACTGTGCATGCTGCTCCAGTTTCTGGTTCCCTGTCACCTGTATATGTTTGTACATGCAGACTGTGACATGTCCCATAACACTTCACTATTCCCACTACACTGTGACTTGGGGCAGTATATGTAGGGGTAATGTGTGAGTGGCAAACGGGATTTTGTTGCTCACATAGTCATTATACCATAGTGTTCAGTTTGCCTACTGGTATGTCACTGTGACTGTGGTGCAATTTTTGGGGGATATGCACTTTCACACCAGTGTCTGTTTTCCAGTACTGTTATATCTCTGCAGTACCTGTTATATTTGCTAATGCATGTGTACAGCCCCAGAGCTGGACTTGGGTAGTGTTATGTCAGTCTGATTGTAGTTTGGACATTGCTTGGTAGCTCAGTCTAGTTTCCCTACTGTTGTGTTATGTCCACATATTTGTAGGATGTCCAGGTGTCTGGCTGATATCTTTGGTCTGGTCCCCATAACTGTTGTGTATTCCTGACACAGGAGTGGGATGATGTGGGGACTTAGGTCACTAACTAATGGGAAGCAATTGAGTCATGGAATTGTGATATTTCAGTTGATATATGTTAGTACATATGGTGTTGCTCATCAACTTTATCAGCTTATCTACTGATGTATTTTGGATATGTTCCTATTTTCATGCATTTGTCCCCCAACTTTGTCAGGCTTGGTCCAGATTCATTGCACTCAGATGTTCTGAGCATACCTCTCCACTACAAGGATTTTCAAAGAATGTCCGGATGTTTGGCCCATACTTTTGTTCAGTTCTACAGTTTATTTGTATTTGTCTGGTAAATCATGGTGAAGATCCAAGGATTTATATCAGTAAATAATGACATAACATTTCAGTTTCCATCCTCATATCCTTCAGTAATTGTCTGCTGAAATGCACTCCATTGCTGTAGCAAATGTCTTCATTTGTAACAGCAATATTTGGAATATGTGCCTATATATGGCCCCCCTCTTTTACAGCAAGTTACTTTTCCATACCCACACCAGGCATTAAATATACCCAGGGTCCCCTAGGCACCATACTTTGTGAAACATAATAATTTGATGTTTTATTATGCCAGATATTACAGTTTATCTTTTAGTGTCTTGTGCCAAATCAGCAAATGCTTGATTATAATGGGAATCTACCTGGAAGACTCATTAGAAGAAACTAGCACTTACCAACACCTTATTCCCCACAGTGCGTGACAGCCAGCTGGCATCATCTTTATCATGGAGAGGTACTGATACAAATTGACAGAAATATGCAGTCTATTCCATTCCAGTATTCACATTCAGTGATACATTCTAATAAATTATGAACCTAAATGTCTGAACATAGGTCACCACCAACACAAAATTAAAAGTTGCACAGGCTCTATTTGAAAGGTGCGCTGCACAAAATCTAAAATGCATGCCAACAGCCATACATTTATAAATGTTTAAGGTATGGCATAGAAGCACTGTCTGGTTAAATTAATTGTTCAGAATCATGAAGTGGGCAAATGGAGAATGAAGCCCAGCACTATATGAAGCTTGTTAGTAATATATTGGTCCAGATTCCATAATGTTTGTGGAATCTAACACATTTCATTGATATCTATGCAAAAGTTACAGATAAGCTTGTAATATGCAAATATGCCTCAGTGAACCTAGAATATATCAGCACAAAACAGAGTTTACAAGCAGTATTGATGCACTGTCTTGCAGTCACAGCAAATCTATAATAAAAAAAAGTGCATCATAAATTCTGATGTGCAGTACCAAAGCTACGGAAATTTTACCATTCCAATGCAAGCTGTAGGACATTTAAAAGAATACATATCTGCAGCAATCCATCCAGTAAGTCCACAAACAATTACAAATATCTATGTAAGACATGTACTAATAAAATACAGTTATGTGAAAATACAGAATTTTTGATAAAAAATTAATAAAGGCAAAGGGCAATCATAGCCACCTTGCCAGGGCTAACAGTAGCTAACAATGGGTGCAGGACATGTGTGGAAACACATGTAACACACACACATGCACACACGCACACACACACACACACACACACACACACACACACACACACACACACACACACACACAACACACACACACACACACACACACACACACACACACACACACACACACACACACACACACACACACAAGGAAACAGGGCAATAGGAAATCAGATGTGGGGTATGGGTGAAGATGCAGGAAATGCAAAAAGGTCTGTTGAAATAGGAAATCTGAAGGACACTAGTACAAAACACACACTGTCAGCAGTCAGGAAATCTCGGAAAGGTTTTCTCGTGTAGTGGAACACAAAAATCAGATGTGGCGTATGGGTGAAGATGCAGGAAATGCAAAAAGGTCTGTTGAAATAGGAAATCTGAAGGACACTAGTACAAAACACACACTGTCAGCAGTCAGGAAATCTCGAAAAGGTTTTCTCGTGTAGTCGAACACAAATAGCAGCAACCAAAGAATTCAGCAATAAAATCCACTTTAATAGTAAAACTAGAAAACCACCGGATTGAGCGCTTTCATCCCCTGACCAGGGATTTCATTAGAATCAACACTCATTTCATTTGAACCAGGAAAAGTCCCCACAGATGATAAGTTTATTTGCAATGCATTGCTTCATACAATAGCAAAACTGACCCTGCACAGTCAACATTTACCTTGGTCTTGCAGTAGCCGACTTGGACTCTCAGCTAAACCTGCGTGCTACCCGGATGTTATTTTTTTTTTCTATCCTACTTTGCATCCGAAGGCAGGGCTGCTGCGGCTTGGGCAGGGGTAGCGTTGCACCTGTGCCATCTGTAAGAGGACCGGGGATGATCTAACAGGGTTAGCTGAGCCATTCTTGGGGGTAGGAAAAAAAATAAATAAATAATGGCCTGGTAGCATTCAGGTTTAGCTGAGAGTCCGAGTTGGCTACTGAGAGACCAAGGTGAATGTTGACTGTGCAGGGCCAGTTTTGCCGTTGTATGAAGCAATGCATTGCAAGTAAACTTATCATCTGTGGGGACATTTCCTGGTTCAAATGAAATGAGTGTTGATTCTGATGAAATCCCCGGTCAAGGGATGAAAGCGCTCAATCCAGTGATTTTCCAGTTTTACTATTAAAGTGGATTTTATTGCTGATTTTTGGTTGCTGCTATTTGTGTTCGGCTACAGAAGAAAACCTTTTTTGAGATTTCCTGACTGCTGTGTGTTTTGTACTAGTGGGTTTGGTCAACACTGGTCGCTCCATTTTGTACATTTATTAAATCTGAAGGACAGTCAGAGGGACATGGACATTATTTTGGTTGGAATAAGCCCCATTTGAGTAGAAGGAAATGAAAAGACAGGGAAAGAAAAAGAGAAGGGCAAAACAGCAGGTTCATAGGTTCATAGGTGAGTACTAGGCTATCTGCCCGAAGGCATTTATAAGCCTAGCCAGAATGTGTTGGCTTTCACTGCCCCCTTAGATTAGTTCTCTGTGCCTCTGTCCAGCAGAGCCACTGAAGTGATCCCTGAGGTAAACTTCCTGTTTCCCATCCACTCGTCAAAGTTTCTTTTGAAGAGTGTTAGCAAGGAGCTCTGCCTAATGTAGATTGGGATCTTGTTCCAAAGCATGGGGAGTCTCTGGAACAGGAATCTATCCCTCCAGCACGTCCTATTTATTGTTGTGGTGAGGTTTCGATCCCTAGAGCATGTGGCTCGAGGGGATAAGATTTTCTTTAGGTGGAGCATGTCCATCAATTCTGGGTTGGACATGGCCTTGTATGTCAGGCAGAGATCACCTCTGAGTAGGCGGTATGCAACTGAGTACAACTGTAGTTTCTTCAGTCGAGCTGCATAGGGCATCTGTTTGAGGCCATTGATCCTCTTGGTGAGGTACTTCTGTGGTCTTTCCAGCTGTTGCAAGTGTCTTGTAAGGTACATCCCAAATGGGGCATTGTACTCTAAGATGGGTCTGATGAGTGATGAGTAGAGGGGCACAATGACCTCTTTTGATCTGGATGCGAATCCTTTTGTGATTAGGTGGGCCATGTAGAAGGATTTTCTAACCACTTTGGCAATGTGATTATCAAAGGAGAGTTTACTATCTACTTGGGTCCCCAGATCCCTTATTACATCTTCCGTATTTAGGGGACTACCACCTATGTGGTAGTTTGTGGGTACTTTGTTTTTTCCAAAGGGGGTGACTATGCACTTTTTGGCATTTAGCTTGAGGCCATAATTTTGACACCAGGTATCCGTCTCAGTGAGATCCTTTTGGAGGATGTCTGTGTCAGCTGGAGAGTCAATTATGGCCCCTAGTTTGCAGTCATCTACGAACTTGGTCAACCATAGTCCTCCTGTGCTTGCCTGTACCTCTGAGAAGTATATGCTGAACAGGAGGGGTCCTAGGACTGAGCCCTGGGGAATGCCACTTGTAAGCGATTTAGAGTCGGACCTAGCTACCGCAACTCTCACCATGTGAGTTCTGTCCGTGAGCCAGTTGGCAACCCATTTTGTGATGTAGGGGTTTATGTTCAGGCTGGTGAGCTTGTCTATAATACCAGAATGGGAAATGGTGTCAAAGGCCTTAGGGAGGCCTAGGTAGGCTGTGTGTACCACCTTTCCCTCATCTGTAACCTTGGTAACTGTCTCGAAGAAGTCCACCAGATTTAGGAGGCATGATCTGCCCTTAACAAAGCCAAACTGGGTACAGTCCAGTGTTTGGAGGTTCCCAATGTCTCTGTTAATGAGTTCCATGATGATGTGCTCCATAGACTTGCAGACCAAGCTAGTCAGGCTTATAGGGCAATAGTTCCCGGGGTCTGTTGTGGCTCCACCTTTGTGGAGCGGAATAACCATTGCTGTGCACCACTCGATGGGTATGTAGCCTGTGGAGAGGCTGAGTTTTGAACAGTGTGTTTAGGTGAGGGGTTAGTTCGTCTTTGAGCTCGTGTAGGATGCAGCCTGGGACACCATCCGGTCCCATTGATGCTGTGTTTTTGGCTTTGGAGAAGGCTGTTTTAACCTAAGTGCCTGTGATTTCAGGGACTCTACATTCTTCTGGTATGGTTATGGGCCCTTTTGGGGATGTGAGGGGGCTAAAGTTTGCGCTGAACCTGTCTGCCAGGATGTTGCTGATATCGGTCGGTTCAGTATATTTTGTGCCATTTGCACTAACTCGAAGCAGATCTGAGCATTGCCACTTAGATTCTTGACATAGCTAAAGAATGCCTTGTAGTTATCTTTGGAGTTCTTGGCAATCTTTCTTTCAAAGCTCGCCTTGGATGATTTTTTATGAGGGATCGTAGTTTCTTGCTGATACTGATCAGGGAGTTCTTCCCTTCTTGGGATTTTACTCTTTTCTGTACTAGTTTCCTCCTTCTATTGTATAGCTTGTTTATGGCAGGAGTCCACCAGACTGGTTTCCTTTTCTTGGAGGAGTGAGTCTTGGTTTTTCTTGGATTAGTTCATAGGTTCTAGGTATAAACATATGCAAATATCACAAGACATGACAGACAAATGTTAGAAATAAACATAAAGGAAATGTATTGACAGGATAGGGATGCATACCAGCCATGGTGAAATGCAGAAATACATTTGCACTGTGATGTTCTGACATATTACAAACTGTGTGACATTCATACCTGAAAGTGTATGACTGATGGCAGGTACGTGATGTAGGGGAAGAAATAGGGATCACAGTACACCTTAGATATGGAATCCAATACCCAACTAGTCTGTCAGCAGAGCAAGTGTAAACCAAACAACAGCACACATAAGCAAATGCAGCCAATGAAAGGCTGGAGAAGACTAACAGAGAACAGAATAGAACCTTCAGCCATGCATGCAAAAGGCGAATAACCAAACACAGTGCCAAACCGCAGTACTATCACAAGACAACAAAGTGGTTGTTCAGTACACAAGTAGCTGTACTCCAGCATCAGTAGCAGCATGTTAGCTTCAAAATTCATAACTTCATAACATAATTCATAACAGTGTATTGGGCATAACAAAAATACACTGTATGAATATGAGTTCACACATACACATAGACATTAGGAGTAGCCCACCTGCCCGCATGGAACAATGTATGCATAAAGTACGCATTTCATGGACATCAACATGAGCACTGCATGTTTTATTTGGTAATGTGTGTCATGCTTTAGGTGCAAAATAATGCAAAATGTCACATGACATCTGCACTGTATAATTGGACATGTATCACATACGCATGGCAGCTATATGCTATGCATACACAAGTGTGCCTATATAGTGCAATTTGTTATATGGCAAACACAACGGAGACAGCAATAAAGAAGTGGATCACACAGACAATATTTATAGTCCCAAGGGCCCACCCTGACAAGGCTGAAATCATGAATGATGTCACAGACTATTTTCCTGAATGAGTCCATGCCACATCCTAGAAAAATGTTGCCATCATGTCCCTCATCTGAGTCCAGAATACATCAGTCATAATCAACCTAATGTGGTCCCAAAATCATCTGCCTCTGGTGGTGATCAACATCTCCTACTGGGCGCAGCAGGGATGATGGCATGTGCAGGTCCAGGTCCTTCCTCTTTGTCATTATTGACTCCTTCATGGCCATCATCTTCAGCATCTGAGCACTCAGACAGTGGTCTTGCATGTTCCTGTCTTTGGCATCTGATATTAGAGCAGACACAGGTCCTTTGCTCTGTCAAGGTTATACACAAAACTACACACAAAGGAACAGCAACTCGGATGAACAGTATGAATCCTATTTTTATTAAGCGCTTTTCATCCTGCTGAATCTCAGAACTTCAGATAAAAGCATTCAATTAAGTCTTCAATAAAATACACATTTCCTAAATCATGTGACATAAAATCAACCAATAATGTGCTATCCAATTAAATTAACAAATATAAGTAGTAATAAGTAATCAATAATGTTAAAAGTTACTTCCCCAACTGAACTATGAATGTTGTATTTCACAAAGAATCTCGACTGTACAACAATGTATATTTAAAAAATATATACATATAACTCACTGTCTATTAAGGCTAAGGAAAAACTGAATGGCTTGATTTAAATGTATTACGGAAATTACCATTGCACATTACAAAACCTGACAAGGGCAGGAGGCTCATTTTTATGGATCTAGAGGACTATGTAAATAGGATGAAACAACTGTTGTTAAGTGACACATATGAGAGTATTACCCTTAATGAGCTAAATATAGCTTACAGACGTATTAAGACCTATATAAATGACTTATTTATAGAGGCAAAAATAGATGTTAACATGTTTAATTATTCGACTGTCAGCTCCCAGAATTCCAGTCTTATTTGGAATTCCTAAGATCCACAAAAATATGAATAACCCCCCGATGAGGCCCCTTGTGAATGCATGTAACTCTATTACCTATTCCTGTGCAAGGGTAGTGGATATACTAATTAATCTGTTAACCCAGCAAGTGGAAGACCTAACTGTTAGAACAGATACTTTATTGAGACTACAACTACAACTAAATGTGAATAACCAAGGGGACAATGTGAACCCAGGTTCTTCTATGGACTTTCGTGATGCTTTGTTTTTTCCCCAAGTGACAGCACGTAATAGTAACAATGGCAATACTGCTCCAGGAGCAGTGGGAAGCCAGAGCAATGGAAGCCAGAGCAATGGTACTTTTCAACAGGTAGCAGCAACGAATTCCAACAACTCATCCCCCTCGGGGCTGATTGAGACTCCTAATATCAGTAACTGGTTGAACGAACCAATATATTTAGGAGAACAACAAGTTGGCAACCTTCAAGAGCACCAAGCCAGAGGTAATGCTGACATTTCTACCAATTTAAAAATCCTGGACCATAAAGTGCTTAAATATAAAACATTACAACTCAAGATCGTTTATTTCCATGAATGTATTAAATAGAAAATTGTTCCAAATGATCTGCTTAGCTGGCAATATCCAACCGGCTTAGAAGCCGGTTCTGCATTTCATTATAAATTATTTTATTTGACAAACATGGACTAGAGTTGCTTGATCTCATGATAAAACATTATCAGGTCATGGCTGACTGTTTATTTAAAGAAATTACTGATCTAGATAACCTGATTCAAAGTAATGAAGACTTTGCACGCTATAGATTTGAATACAATTGAATCTTTAGTAGTATATATCAACATATTACCAAATTAAGAGCAACAAAAGTTAAAAAGCTGAACAGAGACCTCCTGGACTATGGTAATGAATCAGCACATCCAAGACTTCCTCTCCCACAGTCCCAGAACCAGATTGGCGGGTTACAATCTGACTTACAGGAACTAGACGGAGATGTTAACAACGAGGTTATAAGTGTACCTGAGACCAGAAACAGGTCTGTGAATGAGAATAATGTAACCGCGACCCGTAGAAGTGAATGGATCCAAAATAATAAGAATAATTCAATTCACAGCAATGGAGGCATTAATCCTGGTAATAATGGAAGTACTTATAATAACCAGAATCAAACTACCTACCAGCAACCAACAGAAAATTTTCAATCCGGCAGGCCGACAAACCAACACTCGGGTCGCCCACACCGGCAGAATACCACAAACACTCGCAGGAAGAATGGCCGGAGAAGGTAACTGCCCTTAGTTTTGAAGAGCTTGCAAGTAGTAAAAACAATTGTAGGATTATATACAATACAGAACGTGACTTTAAGGATTATAACATTTCATCATTTGAAGTTGACTCAGATTTAGTGAACTGTTTAGATAAAGGCTTAACGTTTGTTCCTGCCCGACATGCAGACATTGCAACAACTGTGCTTGATTTTAAACTGTTTAGTCAGAAGCTGAATTTGGGCCTTCTTATGGACAATAGCCATATGGATTTTCATATATCAAGTACCTTTAACTCACCAACACACCCTACAGTGGCATTTTTTGAGAGAGTTTATGAACTTGATTTTAGGGCAGTTTTTGGTAGTAATGGAAGTAATAAAAATGTGAATTACAATATGAGTAAAACTGAATGACTTGATTTTAATGTATTATGGAAATTACCACTATGCATTATGAAATCTGACAAGGGCTGAGGGCTCGTTTTTATGGATCTAGAGGACTATGTAAATAGGATGAAACAATTAAGTGACACATATGAGAGAATTACCCTTAAGGAGCTAAATATAGTTTACGGACATATTAAGACCTGTATAAATGACTTATTTATAGAGGCAAAAATAGATGTTAACATGTGTAATTATTTGACTATGACAGCTCCCAGAATTCCAGTCCTATTTTGAATTTCTAAGATCCACAAAAATATGAATAGCCCCCTGATGAGGCCCCTTGTGGATGCACGTAACTCTATTGCCTATTCCTGTGCAATGGTAGTTGATGCTATGTTGAAAAAATATATTCAGCATATGAAGCAAATTTGTAAAGATTCTTGGTCATTTTTGTCTAGTATTAATGATTTAGATTTCAAGAAAAATATAATTTCCTAACAGTCGATGTAAGGGACTGTTACACGTCTACCCCACATGCCACAGGAATAGAATGGGTCTCATATATGTTGAGGAAAAACAATGTACCCACAACAGAAATATCATTCATAGAAGAATTATTGGATAATATTTTATCTAATAATTATATTATTTTTGACAATGAATACTACTATCAAAAACTGGGTGGCTATGGGCTCCCCTTATGGGACAAGCTTTGCCAATTTAGTTATGGCTTCTTGGGAGTTGGAATATATTTTGTCCAAAGATTTAATAAATGAACAGATACACTTTTACACCCGTTACTTGGACAATATCTTTATTATTATGAAAGGTGACAACAAACTTGCCCTGGACCTCATAGACTATTCTAATAATACTATACCTCTTTTGAGATTTACTAGTAATTTTAACACACAAGTTATTACCTATATAGATATTGAATTAAAAAAAGACATGAGTAAACTGCAGTACATTACAAAAATTTTTAGAAAAGCAACATATTCTAATACCTTCCTCCATTTTTCTTGCAGTCACCCATATCAGCAAAAAAGATCTGTTGTAAAAGGTCAGTTAGTCCAAGCAGCGAGGATGATAATGGAGGAAGATGACTTTCTTACTGAATTTGACAACTTAAAGAATATGTTTCTTCAACGTGGGTACCCTGAATCACTAATTTCAAGCCTAACAGAGGATATTTGTTGTAAAAGGTATAGAGGGATATTTAAACCACTATTAAATAATAGAGCCCAACTTGAGCCATTGGAAAATACAGACACATTGAATGTAGTTGCTAATAATATAGGAACTACAAACTTAAATACTTTTACATGTAGTTTCACTACATTGTATAGTATAGAGGCCTTAGATTTTAAGAACATCATCTGGAAGAACTGGAATTTATTAGTTAATGACAGATCAATCGTTAAAAAATTACCTAGTTACAGACATGTTGTCTTTAAGACAGGTAATAACATTAAGACCATTTTAGAGAGGAATTTCCTCTATATGGTGAAACATCCAGGCACTTTTAAGTGTGGTATGTGTAGGTATTGTAAGTTTATTTTAGAAGGTAATACTTTTAGTATTAGAAACAAAAAGTACAAGACATAAAGAAAATACAACTGTGACTCCAAATTGGTAGTTTAACTAGCTCAGTGCCACTCCTGTCCAGCATTTTACGTCTGTAAGATGGAATAGAAATTCAAATAGAGAATATATGGCCCATTTATAGTATTACTAGAAAGAAACTAGAAAATGCATGAGCAAGGCATACAGTGGAATAGCCAAACCACAGTTTTAACTTTATGGTAATTGACCAAGACAGTATGGACATAAGAGGAAGTCCATATACTTTGCTTTTAGAAAGACTTGAGCTTTTATGGCAACTTCGGCTGGAGTCATACCACTACCCTGGGTTAAATGAAACACGCTGAATTTCATGCATCCTTAAACTCCTTAACCTTAGTAGACAGTGAGTTATACGTATATATTTTAAATATACATTGTTGTACACTTGAGATTCTTTGTGAAATACAACATTCATAGTTCATTTGGGGAAGTATAACAAATAAAACCTGGTGTAAGAGCGACACAAGGCCAGGACAGGTAAAGTACATCAAAACTCAGCAAATCCAATCTCGAACTCCAGTTCAAGGTAAAAAACAGGTTTATTCCATGTGACGGCAATACAAATGATAAAAAGTGGATAGTATTGCACAGAACAATGGTAAGAGCTTTCACCCATAAGGGCTTCCTCAGGCCATAATAATCTCTAGGTAAGCTGTTAAACTTTAAAAGGAAAAAGGCGAAAACAAAAGCTTCTTAAAGGGACAACCTCATAGCAAAATTCATCCATTAATTGCAATATATAACCCATGTGAAAATAATAACATACATCTGTTATATAAAAACAGGTTAAAAATGAAATAAACAGATATAAAGTGATCTCTTTTACATAAAAACACACTGCTAATGTCACGGACAATGAATCATATACATAGTAAGTACCTGTCATCTGATTAATTAATTATCTGAGCCCTCTAGATTTCAGAAAGGGTTTAAGTGGTACTTTGTCGTAGAGTCCTGGGTGTTGGTCTGCCCTTAGTCTAATGATCCATCTAGACTCTTGGGCTTCAGTCCTGTTTCTCACATCACCACCCCTGGGGTTCACAGACAATTCCTCAATGACCCTAAAACTAAACCTATGTGTGTCATCCGTGGCTGAAATGTGCTTGGACAAAGCATTAACAAAAGACCCGATCCTAATCTGGTAGACATGCTCCCTGATCCTGTCCCTCAGTCTCCTGTCAGTCTTGCCCACATAAAACGCAGGGCAAGAGGAACAGGAGGCAAGGTACACTACATGCATAGACATACAATCAGCAGAGACTTTAAACCTAAACATACTGCCCTAGACTGGATTTATAAAACAATCATCCGAGTTGATATAACCACAGAAATTGCACTGGCCACAGGGAGAGGTCCCCTGAGTGACACCTTCCTCCCCATCATGCCTTGAATAACATAATATTTTCTTCAAATTGGGTTTGTTCTTATATACAAATTGTGGTACACTACCTACCAATTCCCTCATCCCCGCGTCCACTGTCAAAATATCCCAGTGAGACCTAATCACTTCCTTGATCTTACCTACATCTCTTGTGTAAAACAACCTCACCCTAAACCCGTTATGACCATAGTCCAAGTCCTCTGATCCAGCGTTTCCACCATCTGGATTGGCTTCTGACATATCTGAGAAATAGGGCGTAGTTGTACCAATTCTGGGCCGGTAAGCCCATGCAGCCCTCTTTCAGTATCAACATCCTTATAATCCCTGTCCTTAAACCTTTTACACAAATCCCTCAACTCCAACTCAAAACCTTCCTGCTTAGGATTATAATGGGACATCCTAAGGGCCTGGCTTCTCACTATATTTCCAAAGATATAACCGGGATGCATACTGTGTCTATGTAGTAAGGCATTGCAATGACAAGACTTCCTGTACACCCCTGTATTCAACATACCACTATCTAGCCTTTCCACATATACATCCAGAAAGGAGATCCAGGTGTCAGAAAACTCATGGCTGAACTTCAAAAATGGGGACAAACCATTCACTTTATCAATAAATGTAGATAGCTCATCAGCTGACCCTTGCCAGACAAAAAAGTCGTCCACAAAACATCTGTAAAACAAGACATTAAGGGAAAACTCTTCCAAGACAAACAGATGATCCATTCCCATGCAGCCATAAAAAGGTTGGCGTAGCTATTGGCACACAAAGTGCCCATAGCCATGCCATCCTGCTGCAGATAACATTGGGAGTCGAAACAAAACACATTGTTCTCCAGAACCACTTCTGTGAACAAGACCAGTAAGTCCAAAGTGGAATCATTAAGTTCAGAGTGGGATTTAAGGTAGTCATGGACCATCTGGATCCCTACTTCATCAGGGATGACTGTAAACAATGACTGGACATCCATGATGACCATGATGTAAGAGTGGTCAGTGGGCACCTGTTTCATAAACTCATACAAATCCAACAGAAAATGCGTTGTATTTCTCAACAACACTTGTCTATCAGTCTGCACATTCCTGTGCAAAACATGACTGTCTTAAAACACAACCTGATTGCCCATAAAGAATGTAACAGACATAATTACTATGCCATAATTATGAGAAATGAGGTATATCACAATACCTTACAGGTGTCATTAAAACCTACTTCTCAGATGTTTGTGTCTTTCGGCTTTTCCCGGTTAGGAGTCGCCACAGCGGAACTCCAGTCCGCTAATGATTGGCAGTAGATTTTTTATGTACTGGCTTGCCGGGCCTAACGCACAACCTTCAGCGAAGGAATGCCCATTCATGCATGTCGCCACACAGAAGACGCTCTAACTGAGAATTGAACGGGCAACGTCAAACTGTGAGGCGACAACGCTACTGCAGCACCACCGCCGCAGTTACCTGGTCTATAAAAAGTACACATAAGGTGTATAATACAAACAAGTGTGGCTAACAGATGGCCAGACATGCGCATGACACATTCCCAATGTCATACTATCAATATGTATGGATGATATCAATAGGAACCCATGTCTGTGCCACTATATTCATCACAAAATGTCAACAGTTTACTCCAGTGCATGACAAAGCATAAATTACACAGTTTATTTGTGGAAATTCTGCCATTATCTGACTAACTAGTAACCAGCCATGATTATGCATGATAAACATGTGCACAGCCAGTACACATGCATATCATGACAAACATGCCATGCCAATAAAGCAAGCAACATTGACAAGACAAGCATAACATAACAATGTTGCACACAACACTGACATTTCTTTATAATGGAAAAAATATTACATTAAAAGACTATAGGGAAACTGATAATATAACACAACTGCAACATGTAGTGGGCAACATTTGACATACACCTCACTACATTATCTGAGAAAATGTCACTTATTCCATGTTGCCTATGTGTATGTGTGCCTTACACATTTATATTGAGGTGTCAATATATGAAGCATTCATAACTGTAACCCAGGTATCTATACAAGTAATGAGTCATATCAACAGCCTCCCAGATAACCTATGTATGGTATGAAGATATAATAAGAGGAAACAATCAGTAGGAAATATAAAAGCTATATGCAAATAAGATGAGCAATGCAACATGGTCATTAGAAGACATAACAACATCAAATAGTTGGAATGCAATATAACACCATAGAACACCTAGTCAATCATAAACAAACATACATCATGGGACCTATAAACCCTTAGATTATGTCATATACACAGCACTGTCCATCAACTATTGCATGGCTACTGCCTACATTTTTAGAGATTCCTATACTGCCTACATTTTTAGAGACTCCTACACTGCATACATTTTTGAGATCCCTGTGTATGAACCTGCAAAATGCAATCAAAGTAATGATGATCGGTGAGTATGTAACAGGCAGACATAAATGAAGAACATGAATGACTTTGTGCACAACAATTCTTGAACACAGCATACACATGTGTTGTAAACAAAGCAGCACCAGTCTTGGAGGCAGAAGCACTAGGATGTTGAACTAAAGTACATAGTCTGCCAACAAAAGTCCAAATGATAAGACACAGACACCCATTCAGTATAGGAATAGACAGGCCATGCACAACAGAAAAATCACTGAGCACCACCTACTATATAAACAGCAGTAATAACATAATTAACTTGTAGATGAAACATCACAGGCGAAAGCAATGTGACGGTTACACAGAACTGTGTCATCTAGGTTGTGACATACAATCAAAACAAATTACCTGCAACAAATAGGGTGTATATCAGAACATCGAAGTATTAAAACTTTGAATGTTCTGATATCGAACACTATTCAGCGAACGCTAAGAATAGTGAAGCAGCAGAACAACTAATTCTTTCCTCGGGAAATAATTCTGTTGGCCGTTTCTGTGACTTCGCTATTCTTAGTGCAGTGGAAGAAAGTTACGGGTTGGGTTCAGGTAAGTGTGCGATTGTTTGTACGTTAGGGTTAGGAGTGAGTTAAGTGAGTTAGGGTCAGGGCGCGGGTTAGGTGTGTGTGCAGTAGTGACAGACTTTAGGGTTAGGGACAGTTTAAGTGAGTTAGGGTTAGGGCACGGGTTAGGTTTGTGTGCAATAGTGATGGACCTTAGGGTTAGGGTTTGGGTTAAGGTAAGTGGGTAGATAGTAGTGTATGTTTAGTTTAGTGTAGCGTTAGATGTAGGAATTTAAGTGTATGCGTATGGTTGTTGTTTGTTTGATGTGCTTGTGTTGTGTGTATGTGTTTCGGAGCAGCAAATTCTTTTCATGGGAAAAAATACGCTGTTCTGAATGTTCTATATTTTCATGTTTAGATGTTTTATGGCCGATGAAATAGCGTTCGCTATTTTCATCTTTCAATAACGTGATATAAACGCAACAAATATGACTTGCTCCTAACTGAAATTCAAACTGTTTATTTAAGTATATACTGGAAAGTTCAGGAAACATATGACTATTGCAATTACCTTGCATTAATAGTAACATGCATGTATTTTCAAACCAAACTACTTCTATAACACTTTTACGATATATTCTAGATAAAATAGCATGGAAATGTCTAGCACATGCCTCTCTTCCTCCTCTACTCCTGCAGCCTTTGCATCCTCTTGATGCACAGTGCCCAATTCCTGGCACAATCCTCGTCACTGGCAAAAGGTAAAAAGTGTCTATGAATGGCAAAATCATGAAATATAGTGAGCATCACGTGTTCTCTAGCTTTGGCATTGAATACTGTTACAAATTCCACCTTTTCATTTACAGCTGCTATACATACGATACTTTATACTGTGGAAAAGTACTGAACAAAAACTGGAGAACAGGACAATCAGACCTGTGATTGTCAATGATGTTCACATTGAAACCTGTACACCTACCTGCCTAGCTCATCTGTCTTAGCTTTGATCGCATGGAGTAACTGCAGTTAAACAACTGAAAAGCATGACTGTGCAGGGAAGGAGTAAAAACATGGATCAGGGATCCACAGTACAAGACAGATAAACTGCAGTCCAACATAAACCATGTACTGTGCATTTGTAATCTAAAACATGCAAACCTGGCCACATGTCAGCACACTGGTAACATCAGAAATATACAACAGTAACATTTCATAGATCAGAATCTGAGGGTCCACGTCTTAATTTCGAAAGATCAGAATCTCGAGATTCATAATAACGAACCCACAATCTCAAGCTTCTGAAATGTCAAAATTAATAAATAAAAATATACATATATATGACAACTGCTAAAACTTTATTTTTGCAGGGAGCAAGCCCACCCTGCACCTACTACACCCCCTGCAACCTAAATATACTCACTGCGAGATCACTGTACAGTGAAGAGAATGGTAATGTACAGTATTATACAGTGCAGAACGGGAACATTACCGTTGTCTTCACTGTATCACAGTCTCAGAGTTAGTATATTTAAGCTGCGGGGGTGTGGGGGTGCAGGGGTTTTGCCCCCTGCAATAACATGGTTTTAGCAGTTGTCAGTTTTATTTTATTTTATTTGTTAATTTCAAGATTTCAGAAGCTCGAGATTCTGGGTTCGATATTATGAATCTCGATATTCTGATCTTTCAAAATTAAGAAGTGGACCCGGATCCGAGATATTGCAATATAACACATAGATGCAGTGAGACAAATATACATAACTTCATGTTCATCACCGGTATGTCATACATCAAAATGTAGTTTAGATAGGAGGGCAAGCAATGTCTAACTAGAATGTAATGTGATGTACCAAATCATACCTCCCATATGTCCCTGATATTCAAAGATGTCCCTAACTGTTACTCACAGTGTAGCTCTGTCCCTCTCACTCCCTCCTAACAACCCTAGTCCCTGATATTTGGGGATGCCCATGACTGTGACTCACAGTGTAGCTCTGTCCCTCTTACTCCCTCCTAACAACAATAGTCCCTGATATTTGGGGATGTCTATGACTGTGACTCACAGTGTAGCTCTGTCCCTCTCACTCCCTCTTAACAACCCTAGTCCCTGATATTTGGGGATGTCTATGACTGTGACACACAGTGTAGCTCTGTCCCTCTCACTCCCTCCTACAACCCTAGTCCCTGATATCTGGGGATGCTTATGACTGTGACTCGCAGTGTAGCTCTGTCCCTCTCACTCCCTCCTAACAACACTAGTCCCTGATATTTGGGGATGTCTATGACTGTGACTCACAGTGTAGCTCTGTCCCACTCACTCCCTCCTACAACTCTAGGTGAGAGGTGATGAATTGCACTTAATAAATAATGACAATAATTAGAGGTACGGACTACCTTAACATCGGTGAATGTATGTTATTTCACATTCCTGTATTCCGTCACTAAAACACATTAGCAAATGCATGTTATTTCACATTCCTGTATTCCGTCACTGTCACACATTAGCAAATGTATGTTATTTCACATTCCTGTATTCTCTCACTGTCACACATTAGCAAATGTATGTTATTTCACATTCCTGTATTCCATCACTGTCACACATTAGGAAATGTATGTTATTTCACATTCCTGTATTCCGTCACTGTCACACATTAGCAAATGTATGTTATTTCACATTCCTGTATTCCCTCACTGTCACACATTAATACTACTAGCATAGAAAATGTTTTCCTGATTGCCACTGAGTATTTCTGGATTAGCCTCTGATTATGTTTAGATGTATCCCTGATGTTTAAGAGCTATGTTCCAAGTGTACAGGTGAAGTATACCTCTATTAATAAAGCCTTACACATACAGATATCTTGACATAGCTATGCTGTTTCCAGAAAATGTATGGATAATGGAGATATTCATATTAATCCAACAAATAAACACTGTAAGTGTAAACATGTGCAAACTAACCGTATAGATGAGCAAGCAAGTATCTATATAATCAGTTTCAAAACTTTAATACAGACAGATCAAAATGCAATTTAAGCTACCCTCTATGTGGATTTGAACCCACATGTATCAATGATAGCTGTACTTTAGCATCTTGTTTAACAGGTTGAACAAAGAGATAACACAATACCTTCCCAAACAGCAGACTACTGTTGGAAGTATCTGTATTCCTGCAGATAACAGAGGAATATGCACCCATTTGACACCTAAGTGCTATAGGACTTTATGCTTCACACCTAACCAAGATGTGTAACAGCCAGACTGCATTGTTTTAAAAGTCCAGAGTCAGGTAGACATGTTGACCTGTGGTACTCTTACATTAATATGTATAACAAACATATTTAACAACACTGCACATTTTATAAATCAGAGGGGAGTAATGTAGGTCTGTATGACTCAGTATTTACACATACAGAATTATACTGTGTGATGGTCTTAGAATATACTGCAGGTAACAGAAAAATGTGTGTCATCCATAGCCTAAGTGCTATAGGCATCAATGAAACATGGCCTTGCTGAATATGTAAAATGATGTACTATATAATTTTGCAATCAAACATTGGTTTTATATTCAATAGTATGTACATAACAAACACAATTAAAGAAAAAAACACCATGGTAATTGAAAGGAACATTTAGGACAAATGGGTCATAGCTATGTGTGATTTCCATAGGAATGTAAAGTTAAAGTGGGTATTATGACACTTACTGTAGGCATCCACAGGCTGTCTCTACACCTCTGGGACCCTCCATTGAAGATCCTCTGCATCCTTTTGATGCAGGTCATCATAGTGGTGGTGAATCTGCACTCTGTTCTAGTAGATCTCCATCTGTCATCGGTGGCCCCATGCAATTCGGATCCATATGCCGATCATCACAAAGTTCCTGGACCATGCTCGAATACAATGATCAATTCCTGCATAGACTATGAGCATCTGAGTGATTGGCTCCTTGGTCCAGTTTATATCTGGACAAGCCAAAGCCTCCTCACAGTAACCATCTCATTGATGCAGGTCAGGAAAAAAGCCTTCACAAAATTGTTCACTGAAGTCCTACTCAGTTCACAGGTAGCAGTGTTATGAGCAATAAATATATCAAAATCACATTTTAAAAGTGGTGGTTATAAGATATTGGACTTTTGGAGATTAATGGGCACATGGTACAAATGGTCCCATTTAACGATACCTTTTGGACAGTTGTGTGGAGCACTTTCTCGTTTCACCAAGCTATTGCTTAATGTGCCAAATTTTGAGAATTTACATGGATGTGCGCAAGTGGGATTCCAAAACCTTAAATGATAATGAACCTCATTAATTATGTATGGTGCAAATGGTACCTAAAAGCTGTGTGCACATAGCTAGTCTTAGTTTAAGCTATACCTGGCTTGCAGGTAGCTTTAAAAGTAATGTAATGTAATGTAAAAATTAATTATGTCTTTTCATTTTTGTAGCATTGTGACAAGCCAATTGCAAATATCATGGAGCTTATCTGTAAATGTTTAATTAGCTGTACAAACTATGTCCTTTTGTAACATGTGAAATGTAATTTGCAATTATTGTGGAGCTTTTCTCCCCGGGCATCCACTGAAAACGGGCTCTTCTCGGCCCAGTGGACTTCTCCAGTCATCAAACTTAAATAAATAAAATAAATAAATAAAATAATGTGACACTTGCTGGCATTGCTGTGGTGGGATATATTGTCTTATTACAAACCTATGTTATTATTACTCCTTATAAATCTATAGATGTTGACAGTCACTCTTTGGCAACATTGTCTGCAATACAAAATGTCTGGGATATAACTGAAGGGTTGTAGGATTGATCACTCTGCATATAGGTGAGTACCTCTGTATCATTGACAAGCAAGGATTTCACATATGCACTTGTATGGATAAATAGAAAGAGCACCAGTGAAGAGTACATATGGATGGACTGACAATACATCTGTATGCATTGCTGGTGGCTCTAAACATTCTGTGGTCTACTTACAGAAACTGGCATGCTGCAAGTGTATCCTTACTTTGCATGTTTACAGATTACTTTATGGATATTCACTGATGCTTAGTAATACATGCACTATAGATAGTAGTAGAATGAAAATATATCCGTGTTCATGTCTGATTAACTTGCACTGCGTGTGACATTCCTGCAGATAATGAGGCTTTCTGGGGGTTTCCATGACTTGTACAATCACTACAGCACAGATACTTTCTTATAACAGTAATATAATAGTGGTTGTTAGTGCATTTCATCTCAAGCAGATGAAATGGGGATGGCATTACCTGCTCACTGTTATTGTGTTATTATGTAGCTATTCATGCATAACAGTTCATGTTACCAAGACTGCTTGTTTTCTACAGGTTTTCTTTATAGTTTTGTGTTGCAACCATATCCTAACAGTATCTTTCATTATTACGATGTGTCTCACTGACACCAGTTGTGTACAAAAGCCATTCAACATTATCGGTTTACAGACAGCCATTATGTTATAATGTGCATGTTACTGCATGAAGTCTATTCATATCATACTAAGCATGTGGACAAAGGTTGCATTGTTGTGTTGCTCACTGCAATGGGTTCAAATCCCACATACAATCTCTACAGATATCGCAACTGGTGTTGTTCCATGTGTTACATATTCAGAAGTTGTTTTCATATCCCTTATGTTTTTTATATGTAACAGTACTATATATCACAGAGACTGTTTTATATAGCTTTGCATTGTACATGAACAGAGAATAGGTCAATTGACATATGCTTTTAACATGATTATGTCCATATGTGGGCACCCATATAAAATGCATTGTGTGCATATCACTATAATCCAGATGCCAAAGTAAGTAGAGGTGACAATTTCTGTTCCCAAGAAAATGACATAATCATGGATGCTCTGTGCCAACATTGGCACTGCCTCCTTGGATGGCAGGGAAATACTGTATGGAGAAAGACAGACCTGAACAAAATGATAAACACTGTAGGAGGTCACAATAGATCCCAGGAGGCCTGTTGGTGATGCTGCTCTGAAATAATGTATCATGCAGTTGACAGGATATACTGGTATGAGAGGTTGAGGAATGTCACCAGAGGTGGCCTGGTATTTACTCCCATGGATGAGATAACAGCATTCCTGGCATCTATGCATAGCATCAGTTCCAATCACTGTATATTCGGTGTAGATATAGTAGCAGGTGTTCCAGGACATACATGTATATCATACTTTTCAGAACATTGTTGCATATACACTACCTCATTATATATCACTGTTTCATGCATATTTGTGTATTGTTTGTTTTGTGTTTTCAGCAGGAGTACAGCTTCATGAACATGGGAGCACACATGCTGATGACACCCAATGTAAGTGTAATGTCATGTTATAGTATAAATGTAGTACATACATAACACTTCCAGCAATATGTGTAAGGTTATTCATTTGCATAGCTCCATGTCTGCACAGCAGGAACACATTACAGGTGAGTGTCTCAATGTACTATTACTGTGACCAATAGCTATTATTGTCTCTGCTGACTGTCACGACAGTGGTGTATGTTGATGTATCCTTCTCATTGTTACCTACAGATCATGAGACCTGGGCCACGCAGATGCACCTATAGAAAGACCAAATATGGTTTCTCACAATGTTTATAGGCGGCAGCACTGTGTATCACACTTTTGAGGTAAGACATTGATATCACTGTTTTCCATACACAGGTACATCTGAACATGTCCACCATGTGTCATGTGAGTGTCTCCATATTGTGTTAGTGATGTCTATATGTCATCATGCTCAGCTGCCTGCATTCATGACTGTGTTGTGCACAGGTACATCTGAACATGTCCAGCACATGTCATGTGAGTGTCTCCATGTTGTTTTAGTGAGGTCTATATGTCATCATTCTCAGCTGCCTGCATTCATGACTGTGTTGTGCACAGGTACATCTGAACATGTCCACCACATGTCATGTGAGTGTCTCCATATTGTGTTAGTGAGGTCTATATGTCATAATGCTCAGCTGCCTGCATTCATGACTGTGTTGTGCACAGGTACATCTGAACATGTCCACCACATGTCATGTGAGTGTCTCCATATTGTGTTAGTGAGGTCTATATGTCATCATGCTCAGCTGCCTGCATTCATGACTGTGTTGTGCACAGGTACATCTGAACATGTCCACCACATGTCATGTGTCTTCATATTGTGTTAGTGAGGTCTATATGTCATCATGCTCAGCTGCCTGCATTCATGACTGTGTTGTGCACAGGTACATCTGAACATGTCCACCACGTGTCATGTGAGTGTCTCCATATTGTGTTAGTGAGGTCTATATGTCATCATGCTCAGCTGCCTGCATTCCTGACTGTGTTGTGCACAGTTACATCTGAACATGTCCACCACATGTCATGTGAGTGTCTCCATATTGTGTTAGTGAGGTCTATATGTCATCATGCTCAGCTGCCTGCATTCATGACTGTGTTGTGCACAGGTACATCTGAACATGTCCACCACATGTCATGTGAGTGTCTCCATATTGTGTTAGTGAGGTCTGGTCTATATGTCATCATGCTCAGCTGCCTGCATTCATGACTGTGTTGTGCACAGGTACATCTGAATATGTCCACCACATGTCATCTGAGTGTCTCCATATTGTGTTAGTGAGGTCTATATGTCATCATGCTCAGCTGCCTGCATTCATGACTGTGTTGTGCACAGGTACATCTGAACATGTCCAGCACATGTCATGTGAGTGTCTCCATATTGTGTTAGTGAGGTCTATATGTCTTCATGCTCAGCTGCCTGCATTCATGACTGTGTTGTGTACCCAAATATTGTACTTTGTTTTGTCCTACTACAGGATCTGCATTATGACAGATGAGAAACTCACCACACAGGGAGGATGTAACTTGTATGACATTTCCTGTTTCATTTATGTCAGTCTTGAT
The DNA here is from genome assembly GCF_019279795.1 of Protopterus annectens. Classification (NCBI taxonomy): domain Eukaryota; kingdom Metazoa; phylum Chordata; order Ceratodontiformes; family Protopteridae; genus Protopterus; species Protopterus annectens. Next base: position 778,271,909 of record NC_056750.1, on the reverse strand, counting down.
ACTCCTGTTGTTGTTATCCATTAATATTGTGTCTGTCTACACCTGCATAAGACAACTGCCATCTGCATCTACATATCAGCCTCAACAAACAGGTGTGTGGATATATTACTTACTGCATGTTATACCTCTGTTGGAATGGTACGTTATGGTGATCATGGGCTTATAAATACTGTGTGTTACATCTCTGTTGGAATGGTATGTTATGTGGAGTATGGGCTTATTAATACTGAGTGTTATATCTCTTTTAGAATGGTACATGATGGTGTGTATAGGTTTATTAATACTGTGTGATATACCTCTGTTTAATACTATGTGTTACACCTCTTTTGGAATGGTACATGATGGTACGTATGGGCTTATTAATACTGTGTGTTATACCTCTGCTGGAATGGGACATGATGGTGAGCATGGGCTTACTAACACTGTGTGTTATACCCCTACTGAAATGGTACGTGATGACGAGTATGGGCTTATTAAAACTGTGTGTTAAACCTCTGTTGGAATAGTACATGATGGGGAGTATGGGCTTACTAATACTGTGTGTTAGAGCTCTGTTGAAATGGTACTTTATGGTGAGTATGGGCTTATTAATACTGTGTGTTATACCTCTGTTGAAATGGTACATTATGGTGAGTATGGGCTTATTAATACTGTGTGTTATACCTCTGTTGAAATGGTACATTATGGCGAGTATGGGCTTACTAATACTGTGTGTTATACCTCTGTTGGAATAGTACATGATGGTGAGTATGGACTTATTAATACTGTGTGTTATACTTCTGTTGGAATGGGACATGATGGTGACTATGGGCTTATTAATACTGTGTGTTATGTCTCTGTTGGAATGGTATGTGATGTGAGTATGGGCTTATTAATACTGTGTTATACCTCTGTTGGAATGGTACATGATGGTGAGTATGGGCTTATTAATACTGTGTGTTATACCTCTGTTGAAATGGTACATTATGGCGAGTATGGGCTTACTAATACTGTGTGTTATACCTCTGTTGGAATAGTACATGATGGTGAGTATGGACTTATTAATACTGTGTGTTATACTTCTGTTGGAATGGGACATGATGGTGACTATGGGCTTATTAATACTGTGTGTTATGTCTCTGTTGGAATGGTATGTGATATGAGTATGGGCTTATTAATACTGTATGTTATACCTCTGTTGGAATGGTACATGATGGGGAGTATGGGCTTACTAATACTGTGTGTTAGAGCTCTGTTGAAATGGTACTTTATGGTGAGTATGGGTTTATTAATACTGTGTGTTATACCTCTGTTGAAATGGTACATTATGGTGAGTATGGGCTTACTAATACTGTGTGTTATACCTCTGTTGGAATAGAACATGATTGTGAGTATGGGCTTATTAATACTGTGTGTAATACTTCTGTTGGAATCATACATGACAGCGATTATGGGCTTATTAATACTGTATGTTATACCTCTGTTGGAATAGTACGTTATGGTTAATATGGACTTATTAAGACTGTGTGTTATACCTCTGTTGGAATGGTATGCTATAGTGAGTATAGGCTTATTAATATTGTGTGTTATACCTCTGTTGGAATGATACATTATGGCGAGTATGGGATTATTAATACTGTGTGTTATAGGTTCATAGGTTCATAGGTAGGTACTAGGCTATCTGCCCTAGGGCATTTATAAGCCTAGCCAGTGTGTCAGCTTTTACTGCCCCATTGATTAATTAACTGAGCGTCTGTCAAGAAGAGCCAATTAAGTGATCCCAGGGGTGTATTTTCTGTTACCCATCCACTTGTCAAGGTTTCTCTTGAAGAGTGTTAGTGAGGGACTTTACCTAATGTAGTTAGGAATTTTGTTCCAAAGCATGGGGAGTCTCTGTGACAGGACTCTATCCCTCCAGCATGTTCTATTTATTGTTGTGGCAATGTTTAGCTCACTAGAGCGAGTGGCTCGCAGTGACTTGGATTTCTTTAGGTGGAGCATGTCCATCAATTCTGAGTTGGACATGGCTTTGTAAGTCAGGCAGAGATCACCTCTGAGTAAGTGATATGCCACTGGGTACAGCTGGAGATTTTCCAGTCGGGCTGCATAGGACATATGTTTGAGGCCAGTAATCCTCTTGGTGAGGTACTTTTGTGGTCTTTCCAGTTGTTGGAAGTGTCTTGTGAGGGGGCATTGTACTCTATGATGGGTCTGATGAGTGAGAGTAGAGGGGCACTATAACCTCTTTATTTCTAGATGCAAACCCTTTAGTAATTAGATGGGCTACATAGAAGGATTTCCTAACTACTTTGGCAATATGATTGTCAAAGGAGAGATTACTATCTACCTGGGTCCCCAAATCTCTTATTACCTCTTCTGTATTAAGGGGGCTGCCACCTATGTGGTAATTCATGGGTGTTTTGTTTTTCCCAAATGGGATGACTATGCATTTTTTGGCGTTTAGCTTGAGACCATGATTTTGACACCAGGTGTCCGTCTCATTAAGGCCCTTTTGGAGAATGTCTGTGTCAGCTGGAGAGTCAATTATGGCTTCCTATTTGTTTATTTCCTCCTGTGTTTGCCTGTACTTCTGAAAAGTATATGCCTTACAGTAGGGGTCCCAGGACCAAGCCTTGTGGGACACCAGTTGTGACTGGTTTAGAGTCGGTCCTGGAGCCCGCTATTCTTACCGTGTGAGTTCTGTCTGTAAGCCGGTTGGCAACCCATCTTGTAACGTAGGGGTTTATGTTCAGGCTGGTGAGTTTTTCTATAATTCCCGAATGGGGAATGACATCAAAAGCCTTGGTGAGGTCAAGGTAGGCTGTATGAACCACCTTGCCTTCATCTATGGCCTTGGTGACTGTCTCGAAGAAGTCAACCGGGTTTAGTAGGCATGATCTACCCTTAACAAAACCAAACTGGGTTGGGTCAAGTGTTTGTAGGTTCCCAATGTCTTTGTTAATGAGTTCCATGATGATGCACTCCATGGTCTTGCAGACCAGGCTAGTCAGGCTTATGAGGCGATAGTTACCAGGGTCAGTTGTGGCCCCTCCTTTGTGGAGCAGAATAACTGTTGCTGTGCACCATTCTATGGGCACATAACCTGTGGAGAGGTTGAGGTTGAACAGTGTTTTTAGGTGGGGGGTTAGTTTGTTCTGTAGTTCGTGCAAGATGCAGCCTGGGACACCATCTGGCCCCATTGACGCTGTGCTTTTGGCTTTTGAAAGGCTGTTTTCACCTGTGCGTCTGTGATTTCTGGGACACTACACTTTTCCGGTATTGTTGTGGGCTCTTTTGTGGGTGAGAGGGGGGTGAAGTTTGCACTGAATCTATCTGCCAGGATGTTGGCAATATCAGTGGGTTCAGTATATTTTGTGCTATTTTGCACTAGCTCAGAGCATATCTGTGAGTTGCCACTTAGATTCTTGACATAGCTAAAAAAGGCTTTGTGGTTATCTTTCGAATCCTTGGCTATTTTTCTTTTGAAGTTAGCCTTGGAGGATTTTATGAGGAACCTTAGTTTCTTACCGATACTGATCAGAGATGTCTTTCCTTCTTGGGATTTGCTTTTTTTCTGAACTAGTTTCCTCCTTCTATTGTATAGCCTGTTTATGGCAGGGATCCACCAGATGGGTTTCCTTCTCTTATGGGAGTGAGTCTTGGTTTTGCTAGGGATGGCATGATCCATGCATCCTTGTAGGTGCTCATAGAGTGCATTTGTAAAGGTTCCTGCATCTTGGACACTGTTATCCTTTAGTGTGGGGGCTGTGAAACTTACCACCTCTATCTTAAGTAAGGTGAAGTTTGCTATAGAAAAGTTTTTCACTGTGGTTTCCTTGGCTGGAAGTGGTGTTGTGGTGTGGACATCCAGAGTGATTAGTTTATGGTCTGATCTAACCAGTGACGGGTTGAACTCCTGTGTAGAACATCTGTCGCTCATGTTGGTGATGACCAGGTCCAATATGTGTTCACCTCAGGTAGGGGAGTTTACCAGCTGATCCAGGGCATTTGAGTTGATAAATACCAGGAAACGCTAGACCTGGGAGTTTGCACTTGAATAGTTTTCCCAGTTAATGATAGGGTAATTGAAATCACCCAATATCAGGGTGTTCGGTAGGACCTTCATGTTTTCCAGTGTCTCCAGAAAGGCGGAGTGGTGGTCCTGGGTCATGGAGGGTGATCTGTAGCAGGCCACAATTTGCATTGCAGATTTGCCTGATGTTAGTTGCACATGGATGATCTCGGCAGTATCATGCTGCGCCAGTAACCTGGAGGTGTAGGTATCCTTGATGAATATGGATACACCCCATCCTTTTGTGTTTCGGTCCATGTTCTGTGGCCGAAATGTGTGGTATGAGTTGTAGCCTGGCAGTGCTGGGGTGCTCTGTGGAGCCTTGAACCAGGTTTCAGTTACTGCACAGATGTCAATGTTCTCCATACTGAGGAGTGCTTTGAGCGCGTGCATTTTGAGATTTAAACTCCTGGCGTTGAGTAGCATAACCCTCATTTTTTTATTTGTGCTGTTTACAGAAGTGGGTTTGACTTTTGAGTCTTGCCTAAAAAAGGCACTATGGGGGCAGCAAGAGCCTTGGACAGTATTCAAAAGCCTAGGGGTGACAGGTGCAAGCCGTCTGTTGTGAAGCAACGAGACCTGTTATTTTGACTTAAGGGCTGTGATTGTGCGGCACACTGATTTTGTGTTTTATGTGTTGTCTGGTTTGTGATGGGAGGTGCAGGTTTTTTGGGTATCTGCTTTGGAGGTCTGTGATGCTTTTGCAGGTTTTTATTTAGAGCCTCCAAGTACGATTTTGTGTATTTATGTATATTTTTTGCCAGTGCTGGTTTAGTATGTCTATGTGAGGCTGAAGGTGTGGTGCAAGTGTTAACCTTCTCCTCATGACTGCCTGTTCCAGTTTTGGGTGGAGAGAGCTTAGCCTCCAATTTAGCTATATAATTGCATCTCTCACATATGTTAATGTTTTGTGGTAGGAGGGGAGGGTTGTCTGTGTACATGAGGCAGTTGTAACATTGCCTCAGGATACCCAGGTTCACCAGCTGGACTGGAGAGTATACCTGGAATTGCCCTTTGGTCATGGCTGAATAGTAGGGTGAGCTGCTTAGTCGCTTGATTGGTGAGGGGTGAATAATGAGCCTTGCCCTGCTGGGCAATCAAGTGTCGGTGTATATTAGTGCTTGCTATTAGGTCTGAGCAAGTGCTGGACTGTAGGATGCTTTTTAAGTGCTTAGGTTGAGAGTTAGACTACTTTCAAAGGAAAAACTGAAGAGGAGACTTGGTGGAGCCAGGATAAATTTAGCCCTAGCTAACTGACGGTGCCCGGATGTGCAAAACCGTGCAAATGCGGTTTTTACAGCAGGGAAATGAAAGATACAGAAATTAGCCCCAAATGGCCTATAAACTACTAACTTCTGGGCTGGAACCACTTCTTCAGGGACAGATGGCTGCTCAAAGCTCCCACTCTCACAGGTGAACAAAGAAACCTCCCTCTATCCAAGTAAGGTAAGGGCAACTCAGAAAATTGTAACACAGCCCTGAATTCAGCACTGGCCTGAAAACTAGACTATACTAGCTTAGAAAGGTTGGAAACAAGGAAATTTTTTTAAAAGATAAGGCAAAAACAGTAAAAAATACACTTAAACAGCTTTAAACGACTACAAACAGTAAAAAAAATACACTTAAAACAACTTTAGATGACTACAAGCAATCAGAAAAGGCTTTTAAACAAATTACCTAATTAACCAGTAAAAAAATCTCAAAACTGAGCCCTGTTCCTGTAGTCTTCAATCAGACAAGTTCTAACTGCACACTCCTGCCACTGGGGTGCAGGGGAACCTTCTCCAAAAAAGAAGGCCTGGATTAGTGCTCAAGTTATGCAAACAAAGCTAGATTCAGCAGGCTTGGATCTAATCTATGCTACAGCAAACAAGGTGCATCAATTTCAGTAAGAAACAGTTAAAATATGCAGGCACTGTAAGACTTTAACCAGAAATTCCCAGCTCGAAGGGCAGAGTGTCCAGCCTCTCCTCCCACAAGAGTGCAGACCACGAACCTTCTTAATGTAAAATAACTGGCCTGAAACCCAAGTGCTTAAACCAGAACTAATACACTTTTAGAATAACAGACACTGAGCCTTCAATCAGCAGTTCTCAACTTAGAAAGATATAAGTTACCTGTCCAGCCACAACAGTGCGGACCACAAACCTTCTTAATGTAAAACAACTGGTCTGAAGCCCAAGTGCTTAAACCAAAAGGCTTAGAATGATAGATACACTTTAATCAGGTTACTACCAAGCAGTAATAAATACAATTGAATTATTTTAAGAAGGCCTGGATTAGTGCTCAAGTTATGCAAACAAAGCTAGATTCAGCAGGCCTCAATCTAGTCTATGCTACAGCAAACAAGGCGCCCCAATTTTAGTAAGAAACAGTTCAAATATGCAGGCACTATAAGCCTTTAACGAGAAATTCCCAGCTCAGAAGGGCAGAGTCCAGCCTCTCCTCCCACAAGAGTGCAGACCATGAACGTTCTTAATGTAGAATCATTGGCCAGAAGCCCAAGTGCTTAAACCAGAACTAATATACTTTTAGAATAACAGACACTGAGCCTTCAATCAGCAGTTCCCAACTTAAAATGATGTAATCTACCTTCCTGCCACAACAGTGCAGACCACAAACCTTCTTAATGTAAAACAATTGGTCTGAAGCACAAGTTACACCAAGCAGTAATAAATACAATTGAGTACTTTTAAGATGACACAAAAGCAAAATAAAGTAGGAAGAAACACAAATACAGTAAAAGCAGATGAAAAAAGTGCATTTTTTTAAGTGAGCAAATGAGATGGGTCCAGGAGGAGTATCCAAATACAAATTTACAAGAGGGGTGGGCAGTTTCAAAGCCACCAAGAATACCACCAAAACAAAAGAAGGGAGAGTGGGTGGGGAACTAACTGAAGAAACAGAGCCACAATTTCCAGTTAGATAGTATTCAATGCAATACAAATAAATCAATTTAAATGCTGTATAATTTGAAAATAGTGCAGATAACGATTTACTTAAATTCACTTATACGTCCAGTTGATTTGATTTCATGTAGGTCTTAGCTCGCTAAAGCTCATAGTTTAAGCAAAAAAAATAATCCAAAATGTACCACTTATATAAGACAGAAACGAATAACAATGAAGTGAACTACCCCCACTTATCTCTTGCTATTCAAGAATTCTAAGAAGCATTAACAGAAAAAACAGAGCCACTATTTCCAGCTAGATAGTATTCAATGCAATACAAACAAATCAATTTAAATGCTGTATTATTTGAAAAAAGTGCAGATAAAGATTTACTTAAATTCACTTATACGTCCAGTTGATTTGATTTCATGTCGGTCTTAGCTGGCCAAAGCACAGAGTTTAAGCAGAAAATAATCCAAAATGTACCACTTATATAAGGCAGAAACCGAATTACAATGAAGTGAACTACCCCCACTTATCACTGGCTATTCAATAATTCTAACAAGTATTAACAGAAAAAACAGAGCCACAACTTCCAGCTAGATAGTATTCAATGCAACACAAATAAATCAATTTAAATGCTGTATTATTTGAAAAAGTGCAGCTAAAGATTTACTTAAAGGGGCACTAGCTCAGATTATTTGCTAGAGGAGTGTGTTTACATTTTAGTACTCTGTAAGTCACATGATCAGCTAGAGGCAAGGTTTTCAATTTGCCTTTTTAGCATACTGCAGGTCAGATTACACAAACTCTCAGTGGGGGGGTTTAGAAGAAATGTTTAGAACTGCAGCTGCAGTTTGTCCTTTTGTATTTTCCTTCCCCCACTCATGAGCAGTTAGATTAGCTGAATGACTGGATTTTACTCAGCTAGAGATGCTGTCTTCTTGTCACACATAGACCTGGAGCCTCTTCAGCAATGAAGTGAGAGCTACTTTACTATGTACCTGCTTTTGCAAATAAGTATTCAAGCCTAGGCAATAGTATTTTTCGTGCTTGTTGCTACAAATGTTTTTCCCTCCACTATCAATTATTTTTCATACAGTGTGTTATTAGTGTTGCTTGTGTGTGTGTGTGTGTGTGTGTGTGTGTGTGTGTGTGTGTGTGTGTGTGTGTGTGTGTGTGAGTGTTTGTGATGTAGGTGCACTTTTATATTCATACAGATTTTCAATCATTTTACAGCACAGCATTGCATTGGGCAGTTGTGCCTTGCAAAGAAACATGTTGACTAACAAATGTCCAAATATTCTAAAATAATAAAATATTTTGCATCTTTTTTCTAAAAATGTCATGCAGCTTTGGAACTGAATCTAATCACTGCTCTAAATGTATTTTCTCATTAGCTGATGCTGTATGTTGTCCTTCAGAAATCAGACCATAACAATTTGTCTAATAGTGATTCCATCCTACTGGATTTCTTTTCTCACTTTTTTTCTATCATTCATTGTGGAAAAATGTTTTCAACTTTCATATTTTTCCTGCCTGTTTGACTGCAGTACAGTTAATTTACACTGACTAGCATTTGAAAGCTGAAGCAAACGCAGTCTGTACATTTCCCATATACTTTTCAGTACCATTCCTAGTATATTATAGCAGGTAATTACAGGGGTACTTTTACTAAGGCAGTAAAAATTAAGTGCTGTGACCAAAATCTCATGCCATCGATAACCGTATATTTTGACAAGTTAGAATAGCTACTTTTCTATGTATGTATGTATGTAACACAATCATGCAGTTTGAAAATAACATCCTCTTCGTGTGTTACTGACAGACTTGAAATTCGAGGCATTTTTGAATGTCTATAAATTTCAGATATGATACATATCTGATAATGCAGATCGCAGTTCACAGACCTATTAATCACGTCTGTACATCGGCTACATGATAGCATCACATAACACTGTGTTTAGTACAGAGAAGTAACAAAACCTAAAAACTTATACAGATGCAGTACTGTCATCCTGGAAGACTTACCAGGACATGAGTGAACAACAACATTTACATAAGGCCTGCCAGTACACTTCTGGATGACCCAAACCATACAAACACACCCCAGGCCTGAATGAGAAATATTTTACTCACACAAAATATATTGTCTAGACAGCTAGACTGCAGATATCGTGCCAGTGACAGAACAGTGTTCCCACTCATTATCACCTCCGGTGACTACTCTCATTGCTATGACTGCATATCTCATACCAGTGACAGAACAGTGTTCCCACTCAGTATGTCACCTCTGGTCATTGCTCTCATTGCTGTGACTGCATATCTCATGCCAGTGACAGAACAGTGTTCCCACTCATTATGTGACCTCTGGTGACTGCTCTCATTGCTGTGACTGCATATCTCATGCCAGTGACAGAACAGTGTTCCCACTCAGTATGTCACCTCTGGTGATTGCTCTCATTGCTATGCATTGATGATAAGTGCTACAGTGCTATACCCCAAACCTGAATGCATCAAATGAAAACAAGGACGTGTTATCTCAGTCCAAGGATAGGACTGCCACCACCTTGTCAAATGTCCGCAACAGTACACACAAGGTATGGTCAGTGTGTTGATGTCACATTTTAGGTCTATGCAAATGTCTGACATAATGCTGAGGGTCAGTTAAACATTAAAGGGTAATATAGCCATATTGACCTATTATGGAGTACAATAATATTATGCCAGGAAGTACAACATTCATACACTGTATACATAGTTTTCTGTCATTTCACTTTCTCAACAATACAAACAGTTCTGCTGTTATCCTACACTGTGGAATTATACTTTTAGTACATCTGGGTACTGACTAGCCTGCATCACATTACTGTAGTGTCCTTGTCTCAGTTATCCACACCCTCATTTGTCTAACTACCTCTAAATGTAATCAATAATGTGTTCTGAGCAAATATATATATATATATACATATATATATATATATATATATATATATATATATATATATATATATATATGTGTGTGTGTGTGTGTGTGTTTGTGTGTGTGTAAAATGAATAATCAAAGAATTTGTGCAAAACACAAAACATCGAACAAACTCAGTGGTAATTATCACTATCACCACCTAAATCATCTAGAATAGTAATGGCAAATGTAAAACATGGTTAGTGACTCCGTTTGTACCTGCATATTTACATATGTATCTCAATGTTTAATTCAACACGCATACATACATATGTGTATGTGTACATGCATGCATATATTGCAATCTTTATGCTTTTTTGCTAGAGTAATGTGCATGCATATGCCTATGTGTATGCATGCACATAGGCAATTTAGTCACATAGGAATACATCTTATAATTAACAGACATGGTTGATACTAGCATCCATAGTCACACATACCAAAATAAAATATTTTCATGTTCACCCACAAATATGGTACTTATGAAAGTATATGTTAATGACCACACAAATTCACACTCGTGATTATTCTACAAATATCTCTGAACTGGATATGCCCTGCATGCATACCACTCAACTATACAGATTGTAGCCTCTTATTTTTGGTTTGTTTCACAAAATTGTGCTTTTCTGGCAAAACACTGAGGACTGTAGTCAGAAAATAATGACAGACACTTGAGTTGCAGACTTTATACCCTGCAGGAGAACCATGCTAATGCAAAACCTGTTATTCTATCAATTTAAGTTTGTAAAAGCAATATTTAAAAAATGTTCCTATTTTGGGCCTTTGTCCCTCCATTATTTATGGCTTTTTTCCAGATTTCTTGCTCGAAGAGGTTGTGAGGTATGCCTGCATGATAACACTTACTGCAAAGTTTAGCATCACATTGTGCAATTTTTAATTTCTGAATACCCGCTTACTGTGTTTTATGTCCTGTAAGAGCAGCAACAATGTACACGGACTACATGGTACCTTTAAGCAAACATTTAATTGTGCATTTTAATAAAAAAGTAAAACAAATAGATTTATACTGTACTCTCTAAGGTACCCTGACTTAAACTTAATCTCTGTATGAAATCGTTTAATTTATACCTGTTATTCAGCTTTGTGCTTGTTTGTTAACCTATTAATTTCAGTTTGGTAACCAAGAAAGTGGATTGGCTGACAGACTCTTTTCAGTCACAACCTGACCTCCATTGTACAAGACAAAAACAGAAAATACAATAAAGTATTATACCATTTTCTGAAAGAATGTCAAACAGTTTGGCAAAATGTAGAAGTGGAATTCAAGCATGATGACAGATAAAGATAAAAAGAAATGAAGTGAGAGCAAACTACAGCTATAACGTTGAAGACCAAACTAATAAAACTAGACAGACAAACAATGTGAGACAAGATCCAGAACATTTTGGAAAAAAATGTATATAAAGACATTGAGCATAATACACAAATGCCACATATATAGCCAACCTGCTGGCAGACAGGTTCAGTGAAAACTTCACCCCCCCTGTCCCCCATCAGTAAACCAGGACATCCCCAGCACCTGCCCTCTCAAAGGCAAAAAGTATGGTCTCCACGGGACCTGATAACATCCCTGACTGCATCCTGCATGAACTCAGACATGAGCTCTCAGCTCCATTAGACACCCTATTCAACCAAAGTCTGAGCATCAGCTTCATCCCAGCTGTCATCCCTCTACACAAAGGTGGAGCTTCCACTGACCCAGGCAATTATAGACCCATCAACTTAACTAGCCTGATCTGCAAGGCCATGGAATGCATCATCATGGACCTTATAAACAAGGACATTGGCAACTTCCAAAAGCTTGACCCCACACAGTTTTATTTTGTCAAAGGGAGATCATGCCTGTTAAACTTGGTCAACTTCTTTGAAACAGTCACCAAAGACATGGATGAGGGGAAGACAGTGCACAGCACCTACATTGACCATGCCAAAGCCTTTGACACTATTCCCCACTTGGGCATAGTAGATAAACTCTCCCAGCTAGGCATCAACCTGTATGTTACCAGATGGGTTGCTAACTGGCTCACTGATAGAACCCACTTAGTCAAAGTAGGGGAAGCCACCTCTAGTAGACCGGTAATGAGCGGTGTACCCCAAGGATCGGTCTTGAGGCCTGTACTGATTGGGATATACTTTTCTGAGGTGCAAGCCAAAACCAGTGGTCTGTGGCTGACCAGGTTTGCAGATGACTGCAAGCTGGGTGCTGTCTTAAATTCCCCTAGTGATGTGAACATCCTCCAAGAGGGCCTTACCAAAACTAATGACTTCTGTCAGAAGTATGGCCTCAAACTGAATGCCAAGAAATGCATCATTATCCTCTTTGCAGAAAATGTCATCCCCTCTAATTATCACATTAATAATAATGTATTAAGATTGCGATCAGTTGTGAAGGACTTAGGCACACATGTTGATAGCAAACAGACTTTTGACCATGACATTGCCTCTGTTGTACGGAAGGCTTTCTGTATGGCTCACCTCATAAATAAGGGTGTTTCATCCAGGAACAAGTTGGTCAAAACATCCCTGTACTCCTCCCTTATCAGACCCATTATCGAGTACAATGCCCCCTTTGGCATGTACCTTGACAAGCACATGCAGCAGTTTGAGAAACAACAGAGGTTCCTGACCAAGTAAATTCAGGGTCTCAAACACCTGTCCTATACAGATAGGCTAAAACCCCTGTCACTCTACTCAGTCTCATACAAACTGCTCAGAGGTGACCTGTGTCTGGCATACAAGGCCATTTCAGACCCAGCCTTGATGGAGTTCCTGCATACCCATAAGACAAACTCCACTCATGCTACCCAAAAGCAAGGCCTTAACCTGGTCTGTAACATTAATAGAACTTGTTGGTGGGATAGATTTGTGTCCCAAAGACCCCCCCATCTGTGGAATAGACTCCCACTCAATGTTAAGCAGAGTACCTCTCTAGCCCTCTTCAAAAGGAACCTGGATGACTGGATGGGAAACAGAAAATATACCCCTGGGATCCCAACTGTGTCCCTGCTGGACAGGGGAAACAGGTGTTGACTTTGAGAGAACATGGGTGAAATGCTTAGCTAGACTTATAAATGCCTCTGGGCCAATAGCATAATATCATCCTATGATCCTATGAACCTATAATAGAAAATTATATACATCTACAGTATATCCACTTATATATATATATATATATATATATATATATATATATATATATATATATATATATATATATATATACATATATACATATATATATATATATATATATATATATACATATATATATATATATATATATATATATATATATATATGTGTGTGTGTGTGTGTGTGTTTGTGTGTGTACACACACACACACAATGTGGCAGGACTGAAAACCTACAAACTAACAAATTGTGTAGAATGTAAAATATATTCTCCAACACAACAAATAAATACATTAAATACATTTACAAAATTTTATTCAGAACAGTTTTGGTTGCACAAATGTGGTGAGAAATTTTGCTAATAATATCCCGTTAACTTTAATGCTGAAATTAAATTAAATTACATTGAAAAATAAATACACACATTGGACACAAAGTACAGGGATGAAATAGAATCAGAAACAATGACCTGAGGTTAGCAATGTTTACCATTGTGCAAACCCGCTTACAATTGCTTAAAAGTGCCTTAATCACTCTGTATGCAACAGCCGCTGCTCTGGCCAGATACAAAATAAACGGCTTTTGCAGATCTTGAACCCAGAACCCTGTACACTATAGTCACAGTAGTTAACAACTAAGCCATCACAGCAGTACATAGGATTGAGCTATCACCAGACAGATCCTCACTATAGGAAAATCAAACTGAACATGTGAAAGGAATTGATATACAGTTTTATGTTGTATAACCTACATCATAATATAAATATGTGAACTGGAGTACTGCATTAAGCCCAGATGTGAGGTGTCATTGTAATAAAGTGTTGAAATCCCCTAATAAACACAAGGACCCCATACAGTGTACATACAAATGAATCATGGATACCAAACACATATATAACATGTAATGAATAATAAATCAATGCCAAAAAGCAAATAGTATGCAAATTAAAAATTAAGCAACACTAAGCATTGCACAGCCCAGCTTACTAGGCGTAAACAATGTGTAGGCCAGCTAACTCATTTTGCCCATTGGTATACCCCTTTAAGCAATGCCAACCTCAGGTAAGCATGTTTCCCCATAGTTTCTCATTTTCAAAACTGTCCAATCACAGCAAACTGCCAGAAATTGGCCCTATTTAAACTCAATAGGTGGGAATACATCTCATAACTGGTTGCGGCTTCCTCCTGTAGGCACTATGATGACTGGTATGGGAGAGGGTGGGCGCTTTCACGCACAGCGCTGGGGAATCCAGGAGTCCAGAGTCATGGCAGGACTCCTTGTGAAAGAACATGATCTGAGACTGCTGCAGGGCCAGTACTAGGGTTACCAATACAAAGAGGAAGCCTGGGAATATCTCGCTCATGCTCTCACCAGTGCCACTGGCATACCCTGAACTGGTGATCAGGTCAGGCATCACTATGCTGACCTGAAGTGGAGAAAGGGGGATCTGTTGGATCAGTGAATCCAAGAGGCTAGGAGGACGGGGGATGTGCCAGACGTGTGTAAGTATCAGGCCACTACCTGTTTAATAATTGCTAGTTCATGTATATTATGGATAGGTGTGGCTAAATATTCCTCTTATGTCTTTCACAGTGGCAGTTGGGTGGGCTGTGAACCAGGAAGCCCATGCCTGTAGACTGCAGCAGTTGCGATGCGAAGGAGATTAGTAATACTCTTGCATGTACTGTCACAGGAAATAAATCTAAACGTAGTAGTAAGTTAATTGCCTGTATAAAACCTGTATTGTTTAAGGCATGTACTACATACACCAGAGAATATAGCAGGAAGAGTCTCATATAGGTTGTATGTAAGTAAAAGCATAATAGCCTGACAATAAAGGTCTAACTGCTGGACTGCATGTGTATACTCTGGTATTATATGGCAATGTAGATTTGCAATCACTTAATAATGGTACTGTTGTATTAAGCACTGTTACCCACACTGTGCTGCATAAATAAAATGTGTACCAACGTCTGTATATGACTGTTGTAATCACACGAGGTCACATAGTACAAATGAGAGAGACTTATACAGAAAACAGTGAAAAGACAAACAACATTATCCAAATAGCACACTCAACTGAGACGTGAACTGTTGTATTTTTAGCACACACAGCCATGGTTCAAATCCTGGAAGTGGTAGTAGGCTGTATGCAGAATCATATCCCACAACTGTACAGATATGTCCAGAATGTCCAGTAAATTGGCCTATATCTGCTGCCTGTGACTCTGTCCCCCCTGTCAAATCAGTGGGGTGATCCCAGACATTTAGGCAGCAAATAAAACAGGGTTTATTACATCAAGCTTTCGAGTTGAAACTCTTTTTCAAGAAAAAGAGTTTCAACTCGAAAGCTTGATGTAATAAACCCTTTTTATATGGATGGTCGTGCTTTGCCTTTTGTTACTGGATTTAATCTCATGTTGGTTCACCAGTACGTCTAGCTATTCTACACCTGTTTCTTGGACTTTGTTAGGCAGCAAATAAGAAATACAACTGATTGTCAGACATCTATAAGAACAAACCTGTCACTCTAGCAACTCCTCAAAATGTTAACTAGCAACTCCACAAAATGTTAAGAGAGTAATTAGCCAAGTATGTCCCATCTCCATCCCAATGTTTTGAAGCTGTGATCGGAGTGTGTGCAGTAACACAGTGAGACGTATGTGCATAATACTAATGTGGAATCTGGTAATGTGTGTGGCAACATTAAGGTAGTGCTAACAAACACTGCCCCCCACAGGTCTGTACGATACGAAAACTGTGCCTAGAAATAAAATATTGATATCCTGTACTGGTACTGTTTACTCTGGTATTGTACGGCATTATTAGTGTTGCAATTGCTCTGAATAATAAGGTATTACTCAGCACTGTGACCCACACTGTGCTACATAGTAAACTGTCTAGGAAATCCCGTATAACAGTGCAGTAATTACAAGGTCAGATTGTAAAACCACAGGAGATTTATAGACAGAAATCAGAGAAGAGATACACACCAATATCTATATAGTACACTCAGCTGTGATGGACACTGTTTTATTTTTAGCAGAGACAGCCATAGTTCGAATACTGCGAGTGGTAGTAAGTGGTATGCAGAATCATACCCCACAAATGTACAGAATTGTCCAGAATGTCCAGTAAATTGGCCCATATCTGCCGGCTGTTACCCTGTCCCCCTGGCATATCAGTGTGCTAATCTTCGACATGTAAGCAACATTTCATGTCATATAACTGACTGTCAGACCTGTACATATTTGGAAAATGTCAATGAAAACAAACCTGTCATTGTACAAATCACCAAAGGTTTAAGAGTGCAATAGTCAAAATATGTCCCTGTTCACCTGGATGTTGTCAAGACATGCCCAGAGTGTGTGCAATAAGAGATGGACAGGTATGTGCATAACATCAACCTGGAATCTGGGAATATGTGTATAAACAGTAGTGTTAACATACAATACCTCCACAGGTACACCAGGTAAGAGGTGTATTCTGCAGGTAAAACTCATTTCATGTATATAATTGTATACATCCATACAGCTGTCCAAAGTAAGGCCATAGGGTAGTGTACTAAAACCTGTAAGGTAAAGATCACTGCACTGACTAGGAAACTAAGGATAATGACAGGACTATACTAGTTGTTAATTGACATCTTTCTCCCCCCCCACCATATCTGCAGCAATAAACTAAATACACAACTCAATCGGTATGTGCTCCATTAAATCTATTGTTGGGATTTATGTCCTATTTGATAAATACTTAAATTTGCTCCTATGCATGTGCCATGATGAAATACACCCACATTGGTGGCATGCTGCCATCAATGTACCTGCATTCTGTTGTAAAGGCCACTGTGGTTCCATGGATCTAGGACTTTTGTTCGAAAGATCAAAAGCCGGAATCCATTGCCACCAAACACACTAACGAAAGCACTTTTGTTAAAGTATGTTAAAAAAAAAAAAAAACACAAAATCTACTTGAATGCAGTGGTGCAAGCCCCCCTGCACCCCCACCCCACTTTAATATTCTCAGTCCGAGGTCGCACTACAGTGGGGAAAAGGGAATTTTCCCCTTACCACATCTTAGCACGACCGGAACAAAAAACATACTTACGCGAAACTACTGCTTCGGTGAGCAGCACTTTCGTGCAAGTATGCTCACCAGTTTGGGATTCGGTGAAAGATGCAGTCAAGCATCTGTACAGATCCCAGTTCCATATATGCATGTGATGTTTTTGCTATGCAACTGTTCCATATCTGGTCTTTCAAGTTAATGGGAATATCTATGCATGCTGTTATACCTAATCCTGGAATGTGTTGACTATTACTTACCCACATATGTCATAAATTTGAACACCATAGCATGTTTGGGAAGGCCGGTCCCAGGGAACCCACCTGTCCCACCTCAGCTGGCTGTGGCACTAAGCATCAGCATGTCTAGGGTCCACTCCAGGACTTCCTCGTCCACTGGTCCTGCACCACCTTTGGGTGGAACCGCCTCAGGGGATGGGGCTCACCGCCACCTGTGGAGTGGGAATGGACAGGACACTGTCACCCATCACCAGGTCCAGAGTGTGGTGAATAGCGTATTAACGCCGGGAGTTTGGAGATCTGCTACACCAGCTTGAGGGCCTCGTGTCGCAACTAGAGAGTCAGCCTGGCCCTCCTACTCAGCCCCCACCACAGCCACCTTTGGGGCTGTGAAGGTGCAGTGGTGACTACCCATGGGTGGGGTCCTCAGTCCCACTGTATCCACTATGGGGTTCATGTGCTTCCGATTTCCAAACACCCCTCCCCATCAAGGTGTTTACCCACTATGTGTCATATACCACCCCTGTATGCTGTCTTGTCTCTCTTGTCTGTTATCCTACCCAACCTACCTCCCCAAATATACCTACTATCCCTCCCCAACATACCACTCTCATCGGAAAAAAAAAAGGGCGATCTGTTCGCAAAAAGAAAATTCTTGCCCCATACATAGCTGTCCATTTCACACACGTGTCCGTTGGATATATGTAATCTGGTCTAATTGGCTTCACAGCATATTACTGTTGTCCTCACTCCTCTCTCAGGGGATTTGAGTGTCCAAATCTATCTTCAAATTCAGTGTATATGCACAGTTGTTGCTGTAGAAGAAATGGGCAGCTATGGACCTTCCCTAAACACGTCCTCCACATCCCTAGCTATTTTCCCTACTGTCTTTCCCTCTTTGCAACACTTTTTCATCACTATCCTATCAACCCTTTTTCATTTCTTTTAAAGAAATTAGCACAGGGGTAAGCAGAAGTAAGACTTTTAAGCAGCAGTAAGTGGGTTTAAGCCTGTTTGCATGGGGGTAAGCAATGCCTACACAGGTTAAGCAATTGAGAAGCTACATCAGTATAATAAACTGTAACCAGATGTTAGCAGTGCTTACCTACACGCAAACCCTCTTACAACTACTTAAAAGTGCCTTAATCACTGCATATATATATATATATATATATATATATATATATATATATATATATATATATATATATATATATATACGTACATATGCATACATCTATAGATATCTATGTGTACATATATATGTGTATATATATATATATATATATATATATATATATGTGTGTGTGTGTGTGTGTGTGTGTGTGTGTGTGTGTGTGTGTGTGTGTGTGTATATATATATATATATATATATATATATATATATATATATATATATATATATTTATATATATATATATATATATTACCTGTATTATATACATATATATATCCATAGATCTAAAAGAGAACATAACAAATACATATATGATCAAAGTCACCGTTAAGGGGCTGAGGGGACCCAAGCTAAATACGTTTTGTAAGTATTAATATCACCCCTCCCCACAGCAAAACACATCTGCCCTGCAATACAATACAATACCAACTGTTGCAAGTCCCATACACAGGATCCAACACAACATGGACACAGGACTTTAACAGTAATCCATCCCACCTGTATGATGTCATGATGATATCAATAATATATCATGCAGTACACTCTGACCATAGGGAATGTACAATGTGGAAGCAATAAACATTCCAAAGATACATATACACGCACACACATATATGCAGATACATATACACACATATATAATATGTAACTACACATAGACACACATAGATAGGCATAGGAAGCTACATATTTAGAGGGTGCACACCACACTGAACAGCCAGTATTCCTACAGTTGCCACCTTATCAAATGGACAGTGTATGAGTCACCCATACAAAAGACAGTTGTTGCCTGAAACATATACCCCAGAGAAGTCAGAGGATATGACACCACACACAGGTTTGCATACATAGGGAAGTTTTATTTGTCTACTGTCACAGTTGTATATGCCATGTCACATGGCTGTTTATACTTTGAAATGCATACAAACAGATTAATTTACTGTCACAGTTGTATATGCCATGTCATATAGCTGTTTATACTTTGAAATGCATACAAACAGATTAATGTACTGTCACAGTTGTATATGCCATGACATATGGCTGTTTATACTTTGAAATACATACAAACAGATTAATGTACTGTCACAGTTGTATATGCCATGTCATATGGCTGTTTATACTTTGAAATGCATACAAACAGATTAATGTACCATCACAGTTGTATATGCCATGTCAAACGGCTGTTTATACTTTGAGATGCATACAAACAGATCAATGTACCGTCACAGTTGTATATGCCATGTCATATGGCTGTTTATACTTTGAAATGCATACAAAGAGGTTAATGTACCGTCACAGTTGTATATGCCATGTCATATGGCTGTTTATACTTTGAGATGCATACAAACAGATTAATGTACAGTCACAGTTGTATATGCCATGTCATATGGCTGTTTATACTTTGAAATACATACAAACAGATTAATGTACTGTCACAGTTGTATATGCCATGTCATATGACTGTTTATACTTTGAAATACATACATACAGATTAATGTACCGTCACAGTTGTATATGCCATGTCATATGGCTGTTTATACTTTGAAATACATACAAACAGATTAATGTACCGTCACAGTTGTATATGCCATGTCATATGGCTGTTTATACTTTGAAATACATACAAACAGATTAATGTGCCGTCACAGTTGTATATGCCATGTCATATGGCTGTTTATACTTTGAAATACATACAAACCGATTAATGTACGGTCACAGTTGTATATGCCATGTCATATGGCTGTTTACACTTTGAAATGCATACAGATTAATGTACCATCACAGTTGTATATGCTATGTCATATGGCTGTTTATACTTTGAAATGCATACAGATTAATGTACCGTTACAGTTGTATATGCCATGTCATATGGCTGTTTATACTTTGAAATGCATAAAGATTAATGCAGCTCTCAAGCAGCTCATTTAACACAGTGATCTGACAGCATTAATATGTTACTGTCCAGGCCAAGGCCTGCAAGTAGTACAACAGTAAAGACAGACCGGGACACAGGATAGCAGTCAATCAACCGAAAGTAATGCAGATTTCCAGCACTCTGTATGCAATCCCTAGGGGGGAAAGATGTAAGGTGACACAATGGGATGTATGTTACATAACAATGCATAACTGAAAAAAATCACAATCACACTGACAAACAGAACAGTCTGTAGGGCAGTAAGCAGTAGGCCAGCAATTTTCCCAGAGTGTAATGTGTGGTAATGTACATCCAGATACCTTAAGGCAGCTTACTCCTGATATCCCTCACATGTTGTAACAGCCTAGGTTATTTATTGTGCATACCCCTCATAGACTGACTTACAGGGGCATACAACACTGTTACATACACTGACCTCTAGACTGCAGAAGGGCACACATGTTTTGATCAGATGAAGCCCACATATATAAGAACCCAACCCCAGAATATGTGTGGGGGCCACAGCACCACTGGAATGATGGCAGGAATGGCAGCATGACATAATCACAGGCCACTACATAACAACCCCTGACTGAATGTCATATGGACAAAGCCTGGTATGTAGGTGGAGGACAGAGGCCAGAACACAGGCCAATATGTGAAATAGTGTTGTCATACACTGAGCAAGGTGCTGTTGTTACAGGATAGTCTGCAACATACCCTTAGTCAGGAATATGGAGTCAGATACATAATTGGATGTAGCCATGTACGATAGCACTCAACACACACACACTGCCAGTGATATATCTGACACAAGACCGGTGTGGTGGACAGACAAAACATAATAGAATATCATGTGGATAGGCCCACGGTTGAGAGCTATACAGACAGACTGCACTCCATGTTAACCTAGTATGTACACACAAACCCTGTAACACTGGTGCTATATAATGCATATAACAGCATTACTCACACTCTGTCTGTCTCTAGTTCTGGAACCTTATACAAATATGTAGCTGGCCTGAGTCTGCAAGCCCTCTTCTAAGAGGTATTGCTACCTGCTGTCTGTAACACTGCTGCCCACACACAAGAAGGATGTCCACCATACAGGAAAGGTAAAGGGGCCATGCCCACCTAATGTAGGGATTTATAGTAGTGGGTTGCTATGACAGAGGTAATTGGAAGTACTACACAGCATGCTGCATGCAGGTAGCAAGTGAAGGATACTTACTTGTGCAGAGGCCATCACCTGATCATGTGCATCACCTACACAATCCATGCTGCAATCTATTCAAAGCAGTTCAATCCATTTACTGGAGAGAGTGAGTGAGAGAAAGAGAGAGAAACAAACAAACAAACAAACAAACAAACAAACAAACAAACAAACAAACAAACAAACAAACAAACAAACAAAGCAGGCAGACTGAAGGCCAAGGCAAAGGAAAAAAAAAACAAAAAACAAAACCTTACAAGCAAACTATCCAGAACAGACATCATTCCCACAACAGGTATGTGAGGTATATATGCATGTAACTGACTGTACTACTTGGTCCATAATAATGGGATAGATGATGTGGAATGATTTATATGTGCCATCAGGTGTTGTTGTAATGATGTTCAGCTGAACAACTGCTATGGACAACAGAGTATATCCATGTGGGTAGTGGGCCATACCTGTCAACTGTGCAGCACTGACTGACAAGATGTAAGCCATCATAGTTTGTGTTGTGTAATGGAAAACATGTATATTACTGTGGCCAATAGCTGGTGGTAGAAGTAATGCCATTATGAAGGACATGTGGGTTTGAGAGCCCACCACTTGCAGGACATTCAAGTTAACATGTAATGTAGCATGCTGAAATGCCATATCTGTGTAATAGGCTTACCTGCAATATGTCACTATATATACCCTCCTACTGTTAGGCTGTGTCCATATGTGGCACCTGTCTGGGTTGTAGCAAGGCAGAACAGTGCAGCTGTGCAGGAAGGAGAGTTAGAGATTGTGGACCTGATGTCTGAATGTACCCCACACACACACACACACACATATATATATATATATATATATATATATATATATATATATATATACATATATAGAGATGTATGTGCGTCTGTGTGTGTCTGTGAGTGTGTTTGTATATATATATATATATATATATATATATATATATATATATATATATATATATATATATATATATAAACACATATATACAGCATAATATATTTCTACACACACTCATATTATAAATAATATATATATGTGTGTGTGTGTGTGTGTGTGTGTGTGTGTGTGTGTGTGTGTATGTCTACAAATATACAAACACACACAAACACACATATTTGCATACTATGTGTGAGGGAACATCACATATATCAATACACATGCACATATACAGCAGTAAGTGGGTGCAACATGGACGGTTATGTGACATGTGAGCACCTTGTTGGGACCACATTGCCCTTGTCTGTGAAGGTGCAAATGGGAATTTGGGGAAGGATAGCAGTTATATTTGTGGAGATGGGTTGGGTTGGTAGATAGAGAGGACAGCCTACAGGGGTGGTATATGACACATGTGGTGGGTAAACACCCTGGATGATGGGTGTTGTTTGTTATGTGGAAGCCCCATGAGCCCCCATATGGAAACAATGGCAACAAGTCCCCCAGCCATTGCCAGTCACAACAGCAGCTTCACAGCACTGAAGGTGCCTGGGCTGGAGGCTGAGCAGGAGGAGCATGTGGACCCAGTGATTGTGTACTGAGGGCCCCAAGGTGATGTAGCACATCCCCCAACTCTCTGTGAAGCTCCCTATGCAACAGACCCTGGACCTGACCTCGGGTGACAAGATCATGGCTTTGTGTGCTCCCGGTGGGGGAACACCATCCCCTGAGGTGGTTCCACTTGAAGGTAGTGCAGGACTAGTAGATGAGGAGGCCCCAGAGTGGGTCCCACATGTGATGTGGCCTGGTAACATGACCAGATGAGGTGGGAGAGGTGGTTCTGCTGGCAACTGTTCTCTAAACTTGCTTTTGTGTCACTGTTGTAGAACATATGTGGGTAGTAATAGTCCACACAATCCCAGATCATGTCCAACGTCATGCATAGATATCCCCCATAACACATAACGACAGATGTGCAGCAATCACATAGGAAACAGACCACATGCATATATGGAACCATAGTGGCCCTTACAATGGCATGCAGGTGACATTGTCTGTAACAGGCCAGCAATGATAGTGTCCCTACAGAGAACATGGCTACAAACACATAGCACAAAGCGTGGTACAATACGATAAATGTCCCAATGGTAGGTAAACTGAATCCATACCTACTGAGTTGTGTGAACAGTTTGTTGTCACAGATATGGTGGGAGGAGGCAGAGATGTGTATTAAGAACTATGGTAACCTTGCTGTATGAGTTGCTCAGACCTGTTTCCATTTTTATGTCTTTCAGGCAAGATGTCACATGGCAGGTTACCTGTGTATTCAGCGCACAAAAATGAAGTCATCATCAACCACCTGGTACAGCATATACCAGGTGCTTTTTGGAAGGACAGCCCATGAACAGCAGGAGCGGACCACCCTTTGGAACTATCTAGTCTACAAGGTCAATGATGTCGGCCTGCATAACCGCAGTTATGAGCATTACAGTGACCTCCTTTACAATGCCAGCCAGTGTGCTGCTGCAGTCCGGGGGGATCACCTCGCAACAGGGGGGTCATGCCATCCATCTCCCCCGACATGTGTTGAGGAGCTCTTCACTAGCCTCGTGGCACCTGCCCGCCCGCACATGCAGCAACTGGTGGAGACCATAGTGGGTGGAGGTCACATCAGTAGACCACTGTAGTGTATCCATCCGCATCTGTACAGGTAGATCATGCATATGTGAGATGACATATATATATAGTCTGTTGCTGCTTAGTAGTAATAAACAGATGTGCATAAGCTGTAGTATTGTGAACTTGTACTGTTGATGTACTGTCATGCTGCACCCACCATGTGCCATTGCCAATGCTGTGGCTACTGACACCACATCTCTCACACTCTTATGTAGGTCCCACTGGTATACCACTAAGGCAGCGGCCTGTAGCTGGTGAGTATGGTTTATGTTCATGCTTGCCAATGCATCAGTCATGTTATGGCTATGGTATATTCCATGCACACATCTAACACACCTACCCATAATGCATGCCATACATGTTCACGTATTGTTGCTGTTAACTGCAGTGCATCACAGTGGTGACCATGATGGTGTATTTGAAGGGTATGTCAGACACCTCCAATATAACTAACATCCTGTCATTGCAAAATGTGTCCACAGGGATGAACATAATGGTGGGACAAATGGCCTACAGTAGGGACATGTGTGAAACATCACCCTTATACAGTGCTACAACAGTGTATATACCAGTGTTACAATGGCAACTCTTACAGATCGACACTACGGCATATTATAATCCAGTGGTCCACAAGCCTTAAAACCTGCAATGTGGTCCCAACATGAGCAATTAGTGTGTAATATGGAATCAGCAAATATGGGGAATACATACCTTCACAAACACTGGAAGCATATGTGTGCACACACTCCAGATAAAATATAGTGGAAGCAGCTGTTGAGGTACTGACTGCATGCATTTGTCATGGACATGCACTTTTCAGTAAGTACACATCCCCAATGTCACACCACGTATTGGTCTGCTGTCCAAGACATTTAGCCATCAAATGTGCACACTTACCTGCAACAGAGGCAGGCGTGGCATGCACACATCTTACATGACATGGCATGGGTCCATACCCAGTAGCTAGCACGCATGAACTGGACATGTAGCCATACCTCACCGTTGCATATGCCATGGTAAACTGTGCAGACAGTCATTTATGTGGCAAGGATGTATGGGACAGGAATGATGTAGGAAATAAACAGATGGCCATTCAAGACAAATTATGTCACATGTAGCAAACTGGTCATGCGGGCTGCCCAGTAATATGCCACAACAATAAGAGGAGGTTGCAGGAATGTCCAGCAAGTACTGGCTGTGCATGTCCCGTGTCAGCAATTGTCTGGACTCTGCAAGTGTGGGGCCTATGGGTGTGGGTAATCAGATCTGACAGTTGTACCACAGGAAGCATCAGCCAGGACTCTACAGGTAGTGTATGCATAACAGAGGAGGATCCCAAAAGTCAGGCATTGCAATGTCTACTGGTGTACCATAACCACGTTGGAAATCTACAGACAGTATCATGTAAGATACATGTGCTGCACAACCAACGCCTCACCCCACCTCAGGCACACCATCCCCATCTGTACTGTGCCAGTGTCCATCTGTATGTTTGCCACTCATTAGCTGGGACTAAGCTGTTACACATGGTGTTCAGCGCTTGGGACACTGCAAATTGACACACGTGTAGGCCATAGTTGTCAAGCATCTGCAAAAAGGCTGAAGGTGGAGAGGGGGGTGTCATCATGACACATCAGTGCACTGCAGCAGGAATCCTAAGGATGTTACAAATGGCTGTATCTGCACACAGTCAGGTTCAGGAACTGTGGCAGATGTAACCCTGACTCCACAGCAATAGTGATGGCAGTATGTGAACTCCAAGGGATGTGCACATGAGTTGACCTTGCAATCATGCAGGGTTGGGGGACATGTGTAGGGCAGACTGACCATATAATGACAAATGCAGATGGCCCATGCAGTATACCCCTGCCAGGAATAGTGACTGCTGTAGTACACATAACAGTAGGTGCAACAAACCATCATGATAAGGGTGTGCACACATATCCACCCACATAGTGTATGCATCATGGTCAGCATCAGCACACCTAACACATTTGTTAAACACTGCATTTGAATGTACAGGACATATGTCACATATCAGGCTCATGTAATTTTAACATATGCAATGATGTGGTCCAATGACATATCAAGGAAGAGTGCATCATATCAATAAGGGTGTGTACACTCCCCATAGCCACATTAAGGTTTGACGGTTGTCAGTGTAATAGCATTGTATTGGTCATACATGCACTGCTGATGTTGAGATCTGTAAATCAGACATCAGGCATTCACAAAGGACATATGTCCACATATCATCCCAGGTATGTGTCGGACAAACACATAGGGGCTGTGAGCATTAGAGCAGACATGACTGACACATTAATACACATTCAGCAATGGTGTGTACACCTGTGAGGTATGGTGCACAGTACATGTCAGGGTGCAGAACAGGTGCACAGCAATAATGTGTACATGGGTGCAGTGTTTTCCAGGGGAAGGGGCATCACCTACTAACACAGCCCATGCATCACACACATGTATACTGCTGTTAGCATGGATTTACTGTAGCTACACTGCATGCTGTTGAGTACCATATGCTATCCATGTTGACAGATGGGTAATGGGGGGGTCTGTGTGTACTATCTTTGTGCAACCTCACCTGTAGGTGTGTGTGTGTGTGTGTTTGTGTGTGTGTGTGTGTGTGTGTTTGTGTGTGTGTGTGTGTGTGTGTGTGTGTGTGTGTGTGTGTGTGTGTGTGTGTGTGGGTTATTTTGTCTGCAATCTGGTGGAGTGGAGGGGGGGTTGATGCATGTAGCATGTGTGTGCATGTGTATGTGTGTGTGTGTGTGTGTGTGTGTGTGTGTGTGTGTGTGTGTGTGTGTGTGTGTGTGTGTGTGTGTGTGTGTGTGTGTGTGTGTGTGTGTGTGTGTGTGTCCATGTATGCGCACGTGTGATTGTGGGGTTGTTCATACATCAGTACTTCCCTTTGGAATCTTGCAGTACATGGACTGACACGAGACACCAGGAATACTTGTCTGATATGTAATCACAGGACAGCTGATAGTATAATAAGATCTGTAGCATGGAACATGCATTGGGAGTGAATCTAGACACCAGGTTTACCGTTAAAACTGCAATAAGCAGAGAGGTGAATGACTACCCACGTATGCAGTACTACAGATGCATTGGGGAATTACGAGACAGCACCACGGAGTGTATCCATATATTACTGTTGCCCACATAATAAGTTGATTGAGCAACAGATCTTGCATCTACTGAGCAATAGTTACATATCACACTGCAGTGCGTGACATTATGGAGTGAATGTAGTAGCCCCTAACATATGGGGGCCATGCTCATGATGTCCTGACATACCCAGAGTGAACACTTGATGATAGCAGTGTGGCCTTGTAAAACCTATTCCAATCAAATCAAGGAGGTAATGGAGTAACAGGTATTGCACTGAGATCACTTGTCTAGGCATTTAGAAGAATGATATGTTAATGACTGGTATTAATGATGATATGTTACCAAGTGTGATGCAGGATGGGGAATTTACGTGAATAACAATGGGAATCTCTGTAAACTCAGGGACAGGTAGGTATTATGGTGGAATTACAGGGTGTGTGTGTGTGTGTGTGTGTGTGTGTGTGTGTGTGTGTGTGTGTGTGTGTGTGTGTGTGTACTGTTATGCAATGCCATATAGGTCTTAAAAGTGCATTTCTTGTTTTCCCCTCACAGGTGGCGAGGTGGGTCAGGGTTCCTCCTCCATGCAATCTGATGTTGGTGTCCATACAGACACCAAAAATGATGATAGGACTGTTGAGGCACAAGCAGTGTTGTCAGAAACTGAAACTGCACCATCGTTTGCCACCCCCTGTTATCTACCCCAACTCCACACACAGTCACAGAGCCTATAGATACCCCATCACCAGTGGCCATAGCAGAGGGACAGTTGGTGGTTGGTGGCAGTGCACGGGAGACTGTGGTATCTATGCCTGTTGTGTCCAGACACAGCAGGCATAGCCAGATGTCCAGCAGGGCACCACATAGGCAGATGTACCAGGGTGCTCGAGGTAGGGCTGCTGGTCATCATGCTCCTGGCAGAAGTGCCACAACTGTTACCACCAGATGCATGTTTCAGACTGTCATGGGGGTGCAGGCCCTTATGGAAATGTACACCAGACTGGAGAGGCCTGCTCTCTCATCTGTAAGTGACAACTTCCATGAACTTGCAGGTGCCCTCCGTGATTATACTGAGGTCATGGATAGACATTTGGGTGAGATGGTGGGCCTCATTGACCATGGCTTGTCCGTGCCAGAACATGTGGTGGAAGTGGGGCGATGGCCGCATGGACGTAGGCCAGAAACACCAACAGCTGGTGGTCAACGTGGATGTGAAAGGACATAAAGCCACTCCTGTAGTGGCAGTACTGGCCACAACTCTGCAGGGGGGAGCTGTCCACACCACACCACAGCAGGCCACGTGCACATTTCCCTGGCAAATCCCAGGAGGGACCTGGTTCCAGCGGACATATGTCATCATCATCATCAGGGGAGAGTAGCACATCGAGGCCTGTACCTGGATGTGTCCACAGAACCCCTGGCAGGCATAGTCCACGTGTCTGTGGCCAGAAGCTGCGAACTACACACCCTGCCAGATATGGTCTGCAGCTGTCCAAGAAACACCTGTATAGGGCAGCCACATGGCAGAACTGTGTGCATGCATACCCACACACTATACAAACACACCTAGCGCAACCCCATACCTACACACACATCGCCACACCCATCTCAGTGAATTACACCCCTCACCCACACACATGGTATCAAACATATGGCCCACCCTCGGTCTCTGGCAAACCAACAACACACCCTGTGCATATGCTGATACCTGTGCCACATCCCTGTCATCCATAACATTGATGCAGGGACAGGCTAATATGGTTCTGATGCACACGGTGACTGTACTACAGTGCACCAATGTACTGCTGTGTAACATGTTGTCAGCAGTGATGTTTAATGCTTACATGTCAGGTAGTGTAGCTGTCCAGCCATGATGCATTATAGTGGTTAGTAACACTGAGTGATTGTGGTCTCCATAATGTTATCCATTTGTGTTGTAGGTGTACATGTATCAGCAGGAGGATGGTCTTCAGTCATATCTCACAAGGGGTATGGCACTATGGTGACACCATGGCTGTGACATATCCTGGGTACAGTTGAACATGTCACAGGTCTGTATAACAGCTGCTGCCTGTGCCACATGGACAGGTGCTGCCCTGGGACATTCATGATCAGCAACCTGAAGTAGATCCCTCCACATACATGCACACACTTACTTGGCAACACTGGGACTAGACACCTACCTAGGTATGTAGTGCTACTGATGTGTGTGGCTTTCATTGCACACACCACACAGTGATTAGGATGAAGTATGTTACATGTTACATGCAGAGCATCCCCAGTCATGTACAGTATGGTAATGTGGGATGTAATGGTTGTATATGGACAATTCATAGTGTGACACACCATCATATACACATTAACAAACACATAACTGGCAGACACACATGTGAGAAACCTGGGCCTATCAGTGCTAACTAACTTGTCAGTGTGTCCAATGTGTTACAGGTAGGCTGCCCACAGCACATGCATAACTGGGCTGGATTGTGCTATCAGTTACCTGTATGGTTGATGGTGACAGTGGTGACCATACAGTGGTACATGGAACATGTACTGGGGTTACCATGGTGTAATGACAGTGTACACAGCACCCACACTCCACTGTGGATATTGTACACACTGGAACCCATGATGACACTCTTTCATACCCACCATCATACATTAAACAAGACTACAATACAACCCATTGTCCATCCCAACAGTGATACTATGGGGATAATCATCTAATGCACATGCCACAGGCATAGTAGGGTGATGAACTGCCATGCCTCTCCTATAGGCAGCAACATCAGTATCTGCAATACTGTGTGACAATACATATTGTAATACAAGTATGTGGCCTTGGAATACTGTACCCTACAGCTATACACACATACACACACTTGCCAGAACTCAGTGGGTATCCCATGCCTATCAACTCATTAGTACAACAGTGTTGTGCTGGTACCTCAAGGCTCAGTTAGCCTTTAGGAAGAGGAACATAGGGTACATGCAATGTCTTGTACGGAAGCAGCCACATCTAACTATGTCAATGGGTGTTGCAGTGGGTATGAAGGCCCTCATGGTATTTCCAACTACAGGTATACTACCACACAGACACTGATATCCTCAGTAATGCACATGAACACATTTGTCAATACTGGGGTGCATTGTTGCAGGTGGTCATAGGTGTGTACCTAGCTATTGTCCATGGAGAGATGGAAAGTGTAGGGGATGTGTGTACAGTGGTATCATGTCACCTGTCATGTGCCAGCAGGCATTCTATCTACAGACACCACTGTGGTAACCTTCAGGGTGAGAGTGACATGCATCAGTCAATCCTCTGGGTGCCTCCTGCAAATGGCCAGTGAGGTGATCCAGTTGACATGTATGCAACATGTATTACAAAACATGGTTTGTGTCTGTGTTGGAGACCTGTACCCAAGCATGTTCTGTTGACTGTGGTAGTGTAGTGGAGGTAGCTATGGCATGTGGTGCATACAGGGTGTTGTATCCTATCTGTGACAGTTATAACACTGCTGGACAAACATGTCAGTGTCAGTCAAGCATAGGCTGCCTGTACATATCCAAGCTGGATACCTGCCATCTGCACATCTGTACAGGGACTGGCAGACATCAGCTTGCCAACTAGCTATGCAGTAGGATGAATGTGTTAACAGATTGGCACCAATATGTATGCCATTACTACATGTTGGCAGCCCTCACTGACATGTGCTGTACAGACAGTAGTCTACAGTTAATTTCCACATGTCCGATCATTATCGAGTAGGGGATATATAATTTGACACAGCTCACATACCAGGAACATGACAGTGAGGACTCAGAGTCCATCTATGCATGCATGGGTGCTTGTTTCCAGTACTACAATTAGCTTGGGAAAGCACTGTCACAGGAGTAATGGCATGATAATCTACATGCCAGTATGATGGCACATTACCTGTGATGCTACCCTTGTATGTAACACATTCACATGTATAAGAGTGATGTACAGGTCTTATATACTCAAGTGTCCCTGACATGACACTCATACCCCTTCCTACTGTAATGACAGCACATAGATGCATGTTATGTACATGACATTACATACACTTATTGCAGATGTCAATACCCTGCTGTGTTATCAGACTGGGATGTGAGCACTAGTTACCAGGGCTGAGACATGCTTAGCAGGTGTCAGCATTGCTGCAATATAACAGCTAAGCACATTTGTGCACTGGTAAGCAAAGCCTACATGGTGTAAGTGCCCGTACATTTAACCATACCTTAGCACCACTTAGCTTTGCTCAAACCCATGCAAATGCTCTTAAAGCTGCTCAAAACTGCCTTAACCACTCTGTTTCCAGCAGCCCTTGTTCAGCACTGCAACAAAATAAACAGCCCTTGCAGGTCTTGAACACAGGACCCTGTACACTACAGCCACAACAGTTAACCACTATGCCATGACAGCTGTGTAGACAGTTGATGTTTTTCCAAAACATCTGTCAGTAGACATAGGTTCATAGGTTCATGGGTAGTTACTAGGCTATCGGCCCTGGGGCCTATACAAGCCCAGCCAAAAAGGTACCCTGTGTTTTGCCACCCGAGAAAATTATTTTCCTGTGCCACTGTTGAGCAGAGCCACAGAGGTGATCCCTGGTATGAATTTCCTATTTCCCATCCAGTCATCAAGATTTTTCATGAAGAGTGCTAATGAGGAGCTTTGTCTGAGATATATATATATATATATATATATATATATATATATATATATATATATATATATATATGTATGTATACACACAAACGCACACATATATGTGTACCACATATCCAGAACATGGAGTGGAGTCCTACCTCAGCAACAATAGTCGCAACCTTTTAGTGCAAGGGGATGTCATGTATGTATTGCAGGTATGTATCTAGACTGTTGCTACTGTAACAGGGGTTGTCTTAACAGACATGTTTTGCATGGGAGGTCACATCTGCTATTGACAGGTACGCCATCGGTTATTGACAGACATCCTAAGGACATCATAGTACAGTACCAATGACAGCACAGTAATGATCCTGTGGACTACAGCAGAGATATGACCAATATATGTGGACAGTCTGGCACTCTCTGCTCATTCCAGTGGTATACACAGATCCCCTTCGTGCGAGACATGTGGACCTAGCCTGACAATGTGGATGTTAACAGCCATGTACATGGGTATATCATGTAAATACTGGACTGCATATGCCCACGCAGTTTATGTATTCACACATGCCTATCTGTCCTGACACATAACTAGTGTTGTAGAGGTCACATGGCCAAATACTACCCAGTACTTAGTGACATGCATCTGTACAGAATCCCACTGCTTTTTCAGAAATACACAACTGTTATGGTGGCCTGGCAGCAGTACTTCTTGCAAATATCTGGTCATAGCATTACACTGGGTAGTTACACTAAGCTGCTAGGCATCTAACAAAGCACTGTGCAAACTACAGGCAGACTGCCACAACACTGGCCTACATTTTATATGGGGGAATACACATGTATCTGAAATATAGCAGGCTCTACAGGCATGTCACAGCACAGAGTAACAGACACCTGTGAGAAAGTGCATACCCACAGCCAATGTGAACACAGCCACAGCCACATATGGTACGCAAGCTTAATATAACACTATATGGACTGTCTGATAAACACCATCCTATGTGCCACTCACACACTACCCTACATAAACTGGGTCATGACACAGTGTGATCCAATGCCTGTCTGTGGTATGGGGACACGTTTGTGTTTGGCCCTACAAACATGTGAGCCGATAGGGTACCATACAATGGAGCAGCAAGTAACATCAGATAGAACAAGACCAAGAAAGTACAGTTGTCTACACTTACCATAAATGTAGATGTTTGAGTGTATTCACTGTTGCAGTCATCACATTTGGGGTATCTGCCTGCAGGTAGCCCTCAGCCGGCCTGAATACCAGAGTCTTCAGATTTCTGTATAGGATGCTGTTGCTTCTTCCTTGACGTCAGGTCGTCAGGGGTATAAAACATGCAGCTAATGCCATTACATCAGTTTTTCTTGCCCCAGATGTCAGGTGCCCCCACAATAGGAAGCAAGTAAATGGTATGGTAAACCCCCCATCAAAAAGCAAATACACAAGAAAAAATAGGTATACCAACCAGAAGGAGAGGTAGAGCCAAGAGAAGTGAGGGGGCTGGAGGAAGGGTAACCAGGACTGCAACATTGAATACACTAACATCTACATTTATGCTAAGTGTACACAACTGTACTATGTTCTTCATGTTTCACTGTTGCAGTCATCACATTTGGGTTAATTCTCAAAGCTAAAAAAGGGAGGAGGAAGTTAAAGAGCATTAGGGCCAGCTATTAATCCCTGCAAGACTGCAGTGGCAAATCCAGCTCTGGATTTAGAAAAGATAGGCAAGTGGTAATACTTGGTGAAGGTGTGTACAGAGCTCTAGGTGGCAGCTTCTAGGATGTCCCTGATAGGCACCCCTCTGAGAAATTTCTCAGAGGTAGATGCAGCCCTGTTGGAATGTGATCTTATCCCCTATGGGTTAGGTTTTCCATGATAACCAATGGAGAATAAACCAAGAAAAAGGAACTTGCCCAGCAGCGACAGGACCCGGAATAACCAGTAAATGTTTGTATAACAATCCAGACTTTATTGTACAAAAATAAAACCAAGCGCTTTCGCTCAGTTATTACCGAGCTTTTTCAAGGTGACAAAACGTTTGCTGACTCAAGTTAGAGCTATTAAATACTAATTACGTGTCACATGACCCTCCTGATTGGTCAATTTTATAATAAAACTTTAAAATAAAACCACAATGTGTTCAAAATGTTACTCAAAGTGAAAATAAAAATACAATCTAAAAACAATCTATGTTCATAATGGGTGCATGTTAATAAACACTAAACAATACAGCCAGGAAATCTGAATATGCATAAAAAACAAATCTGTAGATCTAAATGAAATAGTTAAAACACTATAATATTCATTTGTTCTCATTAAATACGGGTTCTAACCCTGTTTTGTGACAGAACCCCATGTTTGGTGATCACAATTCATAGGTAATCCATAATAACATATATCTATTACTATAACAACAAATAAATAAAATAGTTAAAAATGTTGTAAACACATATAGTGAATGTTATAGGTGGGCCATTCTCAGCTTCAGAACACTATTAATGTTTATGTTCTCATTCAAGCCGGGAAACCTTCCTGAATCTAACCTGAGCTGCCAGTATAATTCACGGTACTCTAATCTAGTTTCCCAGCTGCCTCCCCTAATATCCAGAGTAACTTGCTCTAAAACCATAAATTTAATTTGCATATTATTGCAAACCTGGGAATGTTTGTAAAAAGCATTACTTTCTTTGGCTTTGGAGATGTCATAAAAATGCTCATAAACCCTTTTCTCAAATGTCTTTTGGTTTTGCCCACATAAAAACTGTTGCACGTTACACATACCCCTAGATAAACTACCCCTTTAGCTCCACAGTTGTAATATTTTGCGGAGCTAAATTTAAATTTCCTAGAGGGGATGTACAGTGTTTCTTGGTTGAACATAGCACAGCACTGCTTACAACTCCCACACTGGTGGGTACCAAGCTTTGTTCTCCTTTTGTTCAACCTTAAGTCACTTCTTTTTTCAAACAGTTCCTTCAAGTTAGTGTCTCTCTTCCTAACAAAGTGTGGACAAGTTGGAACAAAATGTTTTAATTCGTTGTGCAGAGTAAGAATGGGCCAATGGTTAAAAATAATTTGTTCAATCTTCTCAGAATTAGTAGAAAAAGTGTGAATAAAATTGCTTTTAATATCAAATTGGTTCACATGTTCCCTTTGTTGTGAACCACTAAATCCTATTCCTAATAAGGGGGGGTAACTGGTTTCCCTGTTTAGAGTAACCTCTTGAATCATACAGTCTATCAAAGTGGGCGGGTATCCTTTCTCTACAAATAGTCCTTTAAGGGTTCTTACTTCTTCTGCAAAACCCACCAGGGTACTAGACATTCTTGATGCCTAGATAATTTGCCCTTTAACTATACCCTTTTTTGATAAAATGGGTGTTCGCTAGTAAAATGAAGGTACGAATTAGAAAATGTGTTTTTCCTATATAACATTGATTGAAAGCACTGATTACTGTAATCTTTAAATAAGGTAACATCTAAGTAGTGTAGTCTGTCTTTGTCAATTTTATACGTGAAATCCAAAAAGGTTGTCGTGTTGTTAATGTAACCTAGAAATTCAATTAACCTTTCTTCAGTACCCTTACAGAGCAAACAAATATCGTCCAAGTACCTCCTGTAATGTAGTATATGTTGAAACCATGAACATGAAAAAACGAAATTCTTTTCCCAGTAATATAGCACCACTTTAGCATATAATGAAGCGCAAGAGGCCCCCATTGCCACCCCTTTCTTCTGACGGTAAAATTCACCATTAAAGTGAATGAAATTATTCTCAAGAACTATTTCCATAAATTCTAAAAAAAGACTAACAATCTTGCTATCAAGACGAGACTCAGTTGACAAAATTTGTCCAAACCATTCCAACCCAGTCAGGTGAGGAATACTAGGAAAAAGTTCCACTACATCTACAGTGACCATCAGTAATTGTGGGTCAAACAGCTTTTGGTCAATCCCTTTCAAAAAATCCCAGGAATCTTTACATATGTGTGTGATGGTAGTCACAAATTCTTTTAAACCAAAATCAATGAATTTGGCTAAAGGTTCTGTAATACTACCAGCACCTGAAACAATTTGTCTAAATTTAATAGGATCCAAGGTTTTGTGCGTTTTAGGAATACCAAAAATTTTGGGGGGGGGTTTGGCTTATCTACATGTAAATAGTTGTAAAGACGTTCATTAATCACATTATGTAGGAGATGGTCATATAGCTGAAAATTAATTTTAGCATAAGCGATGTTGATTTCGTTAATAGATATCAACTCATATTGGTCTGTTTCTTGTAGCATATTGTGAATGTGTGAGTCGTAATCTACCATGTACATCAATACAACCCCCCCCCCCTTGTCTGGCTTCATTACCCTGCATCCTTCTTGTTTCAAAACAGGGTTAGAACCCGTATTTAATGAGAACAAATGAATATTATAGTGTTTTAACTATTTCATTTAGATCCGCAGATTTGGTTTTTATGCATATTCAGATTTCCTGGCTGTATTGTTTAGTGTTTACTAACATGGATCCATTATGAACATAGATTGCTTTTAGATTGTATTTTTATTTTCACTTTGAGTAACATTTTGAACACATTGTGGTTTTATTTTAAAGTTTTATTATAAAACTTACCAATCAGGAGGGTCATGTGACACTTGTAATTAGTATTTAATAGCTCTAACTTGAGTCACCAAACGTTTTGTCACCTTGAAAAAGCTCAGTAATAACCGAGCGAAAGCGCTTGGTTTTATTTTTGTACAATAAAGTCTGGATTGTTATACAAACATTTACTGGTTATTCCGGGTCCTGTCGCTGCTGGGCAAGTTCCTTTTTCTTGGTTTATTCTCCATTGGTTTTTGTGGCTTTAGTTTTTGCCCATGGCAGAAGGAATGGAATCTGTAAATTTTGCGGAAATGCATTCACTTCTTAAAGACGATTTGGATGCTGCCCCTTTGACACGGGGAGAATTTAAATAAATTCTAGCCCTTCTTACTCAGTTATCTAACACCATTAATGACCGTAACCCGGTCTCCACTTTGGATCTGCCTGGTAACCAATTACAGCTTGGGGACCGAACGGTGAGGCGTGGCATTCCACCAGCATCAAATGTTAGTACTATTACGCAAGGCAACCCAACTTGCAATGTTCCCACAATAAACGGTCACACAATGCAAATAAGGATGGGTGCAACTCACCTAAATGGATTACACAGCGATTCTAGAGACTTCGACTTTGGTGTGTGGGTTGGTCAACAATTACTTTCAGACAAGGTACTGTCAACCATATTTTTAACCAGAACATTGACCGCA
Source organism: Protopterus annectens (assembly GCF_019279795.1). Lineage (NCBI taxonomy): Eukaryota > Metazoa > Chordata > Ceratodontiformes > Protopteridae > Protopterus > Protopterus annectens. The sequence goes on along the minus strand of NC_056750.1, from coordinate 778,234,487 downwards.
ATTTTAATGGTTTTAGAGATAAACTTTATGCTTACAAAAGTAACCAACTGGAGATAGATTACCTCAAGGAATGTTTACAAGTACAAAGGGTACCTAAAGGGTTACGTTTTTACAAATTTCCGAATAATGTACAAATGGGAACCATGTTTTATGACCAGCTTTGTGAAATTTTTAACAAAGCTGGCCTGGAAATGTTAAAGCTGATGATCGCTGATTATGAAACGAAAGCGGGCATTTTATTGAAATAACTCAATGTTTTAAATGAAAAAATGATTAGTGACACTAACTTTTCCAGTGTGAAAATGAATTACGACAAGGTTTTTGATGAAGTAGACCAGCATTGTGTTAAAATATTGAACCGTAAGATAAAGAAATTAGAAAGGGACCTTAGTGAGTATAGAGAAGGGCTAGCTTATCCCCTCCCCACAACCAGGGGATAACAATGTAGATTCCGTGTTTGTGAATAGGGGAGAAGGAACCAATGCTGACTATTATAAGCCTTCAGGTTCAGACACTCTTAGAAGGAGTGAAAGAATCGCAGAGAAAGGTAGAAAACAATCTTTACAGGATTTTCAGTATGCCCCCAACAGGGGGGGGGAGGAGAGAAATACCAACACAAGAATTGAAACAACCCCCAGAAACAAATAGTTTTCACACTGTGATTCCTCTCCTAGAGTCACATTCTAGAGCTCACAAGCAGGTGGTCTACAGAAGGAACAATTTTACTATTTTTAATTTTACGGAGCTCGAACTTACTCAAGAATTCTTTGATTTATTTGTCAGAGGTTTCCATTTTGTCCCCTCCCGTCCCTCTCATTTGACAAGTACATTGATTGACCTGAAACTTTTCATTAGACAATTGAACCTAAACCTATTTTTTAAAAATCAAGCAACACTAATAGGGATTTAACAAGGAAAAGTACTTTTAATCCTCCCATTCACCCTTCCCTTAAAGTGTTTGAAGAGCTGGTTGAAAGGGATATCAGGAACATGGAGCACCAAGGTCATAGTACCTGCCCCATTAATTTTAATGACAAAGAGTTAGCCTTGATCAATTTTTTGAAACAAGAAGGATGCAGGGTAATAGATTCATAGATTCATAGATTCATAGATTAGTACTAGGCTAACTGCCCTTGTGAGCCATTTTTAAGCCTAGCCAATTATCTCTTTGTGAGATTCAAATCCTGTACCTTGTGTTTGTAAGGCAAACACCTTAACCATTAGGCCACCCTCCCAATGAAGCCAGACAAGGGAGGGGGGGTTGTATTGATGTACAAGGTAGATTACGACTCACACATTCACAATATGTTACAAGAAACAGACCAATATAAGTTGGTATCTATTAACGAAATCAACATCGCTTATAACAAAATTAATTTTCAGCTATATGACCATCTCCTACAAAATGTGATTAATGAACGTCTTTACAACTATTTGCATGTAGATAAGCCAAACCCCCCCAAATTTTTGATATTCCTAAAATGCACAAAACCCTGGATCCTATTAAATTTAGACAAATTGTTTCAGGTGCTGATAGTATTACAGAACCTTTAGCCAAATTCATTGATTTTGGTTTAAAAGAATTTCTGACTACCATCACACACATATGTAAGGATTCCTGGGATTTTTTGAAAGGGATTGACCAAAAGCTGTTTGACCCACAATTACTGATGGTCACTGTAGATGTAGTGGAACTTTTTCCTAGTATTCCTCACCTGACTGGGTTGGAATGGTTTGGACAATTTTGGCAACTGAGTCTCATCTTGATAGCAAGATTGTTAGTCTTGTTTTAGAATTTATGGAAATAGTTCTTGAGAATAATTTAATTCACTTTAATGGTAAATTTTACTGTCAGAAGAAAGGGGTGGCAATGGTGGCCTCTTGCGCTTCATTATATGCTAATGTGGTGCTATACTACTGGGAAAAGAATTTCGTTTTTTCAAGTTCATTGTTTCAACATATACTACATTACAGGAGGCACTTGGACGATATTTGTTTGCTCTGGAAGGGTACTGAAGAAAGGTTAATTGAGTTTCTAGGTTACATTAACAACACAACAACCTTTTTGGATTTCACGTATAAAATTGACAAAGACAGACTACACTACTTAGATGTTACCTTATTTAAAGATTACAGTAATCAGTGCTTTCAATCAATGTTATATAGGAAAAACACATTTTCTAATTCGTACCTTCATTTTACTAGAGGACACATATTTTATCAAAAAAAGGGTATAGTTAAAGGGCAAATTATCCGGGCATCAAGAATGTCTAGTATCCTGGTGGGTTTTGCAGAAGAAGTAAGAACCCTTAAAGGACTATTTGTAGAGAAAGGATACCCGCCCACTTTGATAGACTGTATGATTCAAGAGGTTACTCTAAACAGGGAAACCAGTTACCCCCTTTATTAGGAATAGGATTTAGTGGTTCACAACAAAGGGAACATGTGAACCAATTTGATATTAAAAGCAATTTTATTCACACTTTTTCTAGTAATTCTGAGAAGATTGAACAAATTATTTTTAACCATTGGCCCATTCTTACTCTGCACAACGAATTAAAACATTTTGTTCCAACTTGTCCACACTTTGTTAGGAAGAGAGACACTAACTTGAAGGAACTGTTTGAGAAAAGAAGTGACTTAAGGTTGAACAAAAGGAGAACAAAGCTTGGTACCCACTATTGTGGGAGTTGTAAGCAGTGTTGTGCTATGTTCAGCCAAGACACACTGTACATCCCCTTTAGGAAATTTAAATTTAGCTCAGCGAAATATTACAACTGTGGAGCTAAAGAGGTAGTTTATCTAGGGGTATGTGTAACGTGCAACAGTTTTTATGTGGGCAAAACCGAAAAACATTTGAGAAAAGGGGTTTATGAGCATTTTTATGACATCTCCAAAGCCAAAGAAAGTAATGCTTTTTACAAACATTCCCAGGTTTGCAATAAAATGCAAATTAAATTTACGGTTTTAGAGCAAGTTACTCCGGATATTAGGGGAGGCAGCTGGGAAACTAGATTAGAGTACCGTGAATTATACTGGCAGCTCAGGTTAGATTCAGGAAGGTTTCCCGGCTTGAATGAGAACATAAACATTAATAGTGTTCTGAAGCTTAGAATGGCCCATCTATAACATTCACTATATGTGTTTACAACATTTTTAACTATTTTATTTATTTGTTGTTATAGTAATAGATATATGTTATTATGGACTACCTATGAATTGTGATCACCAAACATGGGGTTCTGTCACAAAACAGGGTTAGAACCCGTATTTAATGAGAACAAATGAATATTATAGTGTTTTAACTATTTCATTTAGATCTGCAGATTTGGTTTTTATGCATATTCAGATTTCCTGGCTGTATTGTTTAGTGTTTATTAACATGCACCCATTATGAACATAGATTGTTTTTAGATTGTATTTTTATTTTCACTTTGAGTAACATTTTGAACACATTGTGGTTTTATTTTAAAGATTTATTATAAAACTGACCAATCAGGAGGGTCATGTGACACTTGTAATTAGTATTTAATAGCTCTAACTTGAGTCAGCAAACGTTTTGTCACCTTGAAAAAGCTTGGTAATAACCGAGCGAAAGCGCTTGGTTTTATTTTTGTACAATAAAGTCTGGATTGTTATACAAACATTTACTGTTTATTCCGGGTCCTGTCGCTGCTGGGCAAGTTCCTTTTTCTAGGTTTTCCATGATGCTTGTAGCAGAAATGAATGCAATGGGCATTGTTTGGGAAATTGGGAAAGTTTGCTTTGAAATGGCCTTCCCCTCTGCCCCTGCAGCAAAGCTAACTAGTAGCTGATCAGATTTTTTTGATAAGCTTAGTCCTATCCAAATTGAATCTAAGTTGCCTGTGCATGTCCAGAGAGTGCAGTATTCGTTCCCTTTTGTTTTCTGGAGTAGGGAAAAAGTAGGCAAATGAATGGACTGATTTAGGGCCACAGAAGACACCACCTTGGGCATAAAGGAAGGATTAGTCCTGAGGGAAACCTTGTCTGCATACAAGATAATGAAGGGTTCCACTGCCATGAGGGTCTGTAATTCAGACACTCTTCTTGCTGAAGTGATGGCTAGAAGGAAGGCTGTTTTCCAAGAAAGGAATTTCAACTCAAAACAAAACCCACTCCACAATGAGTCCAGTTGTTACACACTCACAGCCACCTCCACAAAGGATACAAATCACACACACACACACACACACACACACACACACACACACACACCACGTCTCACAGTTGCCATGTCTGGGATTGGAACTCCTACCTAACTAGTACATCACACTACAGCATTACGCAGTTATAGCATGCGCCATGGATATTACTGGGCTACTCTTTCCCCAAAAGTCTTAATGTGAATGACATCAGCAGGCTTGCCAAAGAAGAGCAATGGAAGTTGTAGTGACTGTGAATTGCCTCAAAAGCATTGCTCTCTACACAAACAAACACACAAACATCCACAATTACCATGTCATTGGAATAGAACCTCTGGAACCCAACCTTCACAGAAGGCAAACACACACAAACTCACACACTTACCTGCATGTCTTTACAGTTCACTAGAAGTTCGCTCCAGCCAAGAACCGAACCATGCTACTAATCTATGAACCTATGTGCCATGGTGGTGAGAAAGCTCATCTACATTGTGCAGCTTATAAGTAAGGGCAAGGCATCCAGATCTAACAAGATCATAGCCTCACTATATTCACCTCTCATTAGACCTATAATCAAGTATAATGCATCCTTTGGCATCTACCAACAGCTAGACTGGCCACACAAGTTACTCACTAAAAGAATACAGGGTGTAAATAACATGTCATTGTGGACCGCATCAAAGCCCTGTCCCTGTACCAAGTCTCTTACAGGCTACTGAGAGGTGATCTATGCCTACCCTACAAGGCATTCTCCCATCCAGTCCTGATTAATCCTATACATTCAGCAAACAGCATTGGAATTACCTGACCTAAGGATCTAAACCTCACCTGTGACATAAGCACAACATGTTGGAGGAACAGATATGCCTCCCAAAGACAACCTTTCTGTGGAACACTCCTCCCATTCATGCCAAACAGAGCTCTTCCCTAATCCCATTCAAATGCAATTTGGACCAATAGAAGGAAAACTGTAAATTCACCCCTGGCTTGTCACCTGTGGACTTTACGGACAGGTGCAGCTTGTAGATGCCTTAAGGCACAGGCATATACCAAAGTCATTTTAGTCCTATGACACTGACAATTATAAAAATTGGGGCATGAATAACTAGGCTTAAAAAGGTTCTTTGGTCATTAGCTAAGTAACTTGTTATGATTCTAAAAGTTTTCTATTTTTGTTACAGCGACTTGCAAATGCATGAAAGCTGTGAAACAAGAACATGTTAGAATCCAGAAATACATATAATAACCAACATAGCTGGCCTTAGGCACCAGCGAACCCTGCTGTCGCTGGAGGCCCCTGTTCCCAGGGGGCCCCAAAAACAGCAAATTGTCTTATCCTGGTATTTTGTAACATGTCTGTCAAACCAACAGAAACTGCTACAGCATTCTTGAATACTTAATACACCACATGACATGGATAATAACTCCTATTTATATCTCCTTTAAAATTCAAAGATATTTGTGGTTAAATCCTGCTGTTGGACATGTTCTACACTAAAACTAACTTCATATCTAGCTTTAGTCCCTGCTATGCCTGTGGCTGCAGGGGCCCCCCTTAATCATCCTTTACTGTGTGTGGGGCCCACAAAAGATGCTGCTGGCTGGGGAAATTGAGGAAGAAGAAATGTATTAATTTCCTAATTATTCTCATTAACCTGAACAGGGCTGTTAGTAATCTTGAATGATTTACCAGCAAATCAAACTTTTTACGAAGGAGAAAGCAAATGTATGAACAAAATCAGGGAAGGGCTGTGAAATCAGGGACAGTGACAAGTTTGCATTACTGCCCAGTGAGGTAAATAAGTGTGAAATCAGGGACAGTGACAGGTGTGCATTACTGCCCAGTGAGGTAAATAAGCGACTTACCCCTGCTGCTGTTTGACAATTGCTAGACAGCAGTTACTGATCTGGTGTGACAATACCAGTGTTGCACAATGTATTACTATTTGCTGAAATAAGTACAAAATGAGTACTGCTATGGCTTATGCATGTGTGTGTGTGTGTGTGTGTGTGTGTGTGTGTGTGTGTGTGTGTGTGTGTGTGTGTGTGTGTGTGTGTGTGTGTGTGTGTTTTAAAAAATATCACAGATTTTTAGTTGTGCACACACCTAATAATGCCAGGACACAGACATTATTCTTCTGAGTATCAGCAAAAATGTATCTAATAAGTAATTATATTTCAAAGGTAAGACATAAAATATATCACAGAACATTCAGGCACTTAGATCTTCTTGGAGTCTGGTGGTTCTCACTCACCAGACTGTATAAATGGGTACGGGGGGGGGGGTCCCTTAATCATCCTTGACTCTGTGGGGACTTCCACAAAAGCTATTTCTGGTTGAAGAAAAAAGAGGACAAGAATGTGTCAATTTTTTGATTGAGCTGTTTAACCTGAAGAGTGCTGAGATATGACCCTTCTAGGATAAAGCTGACAATAGCCTCTGGTTTCAACCACACCTGTTCTAAAACCAGCCCTGCTCAAATGTGTGTGTACATAAAGCTGGTGTAGGTTATGGAGGGGCTGGAGATTGTGAGGTTATTACAACTTTAATTTTTATCACAGTCAAACTTTAGAGGTGTGCACATGAAGTCATTATAGCTTATGTTTGAGCTGAGGACAGCGTGGTCATTGTTTATTTACTTTTCTCACAGACCTCAGAAGTGTAAAAAGAAGGTTACTATAGCTTTTGTAGGGGTGGTGTACTGTCTAGGAGCAACAAATTAGAATATATAACTGAAATTATTCTCACAATCACATATCAGGCACATATACATGTTATTTTATTATTTATTTTACATTTGTTGACAGGGATAGTCCAACTGGATATATGTCCATTTTCAGTGGAGGCCCGGGGAGAAAAGCTCCAAGGAGACAAGTTAATAGACAAGCAGATAATTCAGGATACATATTTAAACTAGGCCCATTAGGTATGTAGTTGGGCACACATAAAGGAATTAAGCATCAGTGAGGTACAGTTGACAACAAGTCTAAATGACAATATATAGTGCAAAATAACACAGATAAGCCATCATTCTTCAGTTGTGGTATACAAATTTTATGAGGATAATACATGAGAATTACAATAGTAATAGATGAGGTACAAGTATTAGTCTGGTGAGGAACAGGGACATAGCCATTTTATGCTTAGGTAAGATTTGAGAGTTATTTTAAATTTAGAAAGGGATGCTTCTAGGGTTAAGGATGTAGGCAGAGAATTCCAGAGTTTGGCTATATAAGAAGAATATAGGGAGTCACCAGCATGATTGTGAGATCTGGTAACTGCTAACAGTAATTTATTAGTGGAGCGGAGTTGCCTAGGACAGGAGTACTGTTGGATAATGTTTCTTAATGAAGGTGTTGTGCTTGGATTGTAGAGTAGCTTGTGTGTGATAATCAGCTGGTTATAGGTTAGTAGGTTTGGTAGTTCAAGCCAACCCAATTGTTTTAGATTTTGGCAGTGATGAGTTCTAAAGGAGCTGTTGTTGGCAAATTTGGCTATCTGATTATAGCAGGAGGTCAGTTTATTGGTTTCTGTTTTGGATAGGTTGGTCAAGATTGGTGATGCATACAGTAGAGTTGAGAGAAGGTGTGTTTGTGCTATTATGGTTCTAGCATTGTGAGTCAGGAATGATTTGTGCTTGTAGAGACTTCCCAGATTTTTGTTAGTATTTTTTATGGCCAGATTAATATGTACATCAAATTTGAGCTTGTTATCAATAGTGATACCTAGAAGCTTTGTCTGGTAGTCAGGTGAGATAGGGGTACTGTTTATTGAGTGGATAGTAAAGGAGGAGGTGGGGGCAGTAGTGATTGAAGGATGAAATATGAGGAGTTTAGTTTTTTTGGGGTTAAGTATCAAGGCATTCTTAGTAAGCCAGGTTTCGACTGAGTGAAAATTTTCCTGTTTTTTTTGTGTAGGTCTGCTAGGGTAGGGGCACTGCATATTATAGTAGAGTCGTCAGCGTATTGGATGAGGTTTGAACTATTTACAGCTGAGTGGAGATTGTTAGTAAAAATTAAGAATAGTAGGGGGTCAAGTATGGATCCCTGAGGTACACCAAGTGTCACAGGTAAGAGTGGAGACAAGTTATTGCTCCATAGTACTGCCTGTTGTCTATTGCTGAGGTAGTTCTTAAACCAGGAGATTGCCAATTTATCTAGGCCTAAGACAGAAAGGTGGGAGAATATTTTTTCATGATTAACCGTGTCAAATGCCTTTGATAGGTCTAGGAAAAGGGATGCAGAAAATTTGCCATTACTTCTGTTGTGGTCTGTCTACATGGGGCTGACTTTGAGAGTTAGGGGTGAGGAAGCATGCTATGTGTACTTATATGAGCAGTCACTTGAAATATATGGCTAGGGCAATTTAAACCTCTGCTTTCATCCCATCTAACATCAGAAGGATGCATAGGCAGTGACTGTCTTTTGTGGTGGTGGGGGGGGGGTAGTTAGGGAGGTAGGCACTATTCCAAGAAAAGACCTATGTATTCCCACAACTAGCTTGTTAGTTTATTGTGAGGTACTGTTTTGTCAGCTTTGAACATTAAGCCTTGGCCACAACTTATGTCTTCCTTGAAAGAAAAAAATAAGACTGAAATTCTTTTCTTTTTCATGATTTTTGTTTAGGCTGCCATTGGAGTAAAATGCTGAGAAAATGCTCTAAAACACATCCCGGGGCACATATATAACCACTACAGCTTTGGGGGCACCAGCTTAATTGAGTTATTTCCTAAATGGCTATTACTGAGCTGTCTTGGTTAGCAAAGGTGTGCTGAAAGGATACAAGGAAAACTAAAGCTGAACAACAACAGTGAATTTCTTTCCTCAATCATAATTTATGTTCAAGCCTTTATTGGATGAAAAGGTTGTGTAAAAAGAAAAAAAAAGAAAATTCACTTCAAGGCATGTAGAAAGTTATGGCTTCCTGAAAAAGCTGAGTGTAAGGCTAAATGTGAGAAAAGGAAGAAAAAAACTAATGTACTTGGTATGGGGAGCCCAAAATGGGGGGGGGGTCAGAGGAGAGGACTGGAGGGTGTGCGAGGGGTGTTGAAACAGTAGGCCTAGTCATCACTTCATTTAAGTCCAGACCTTTACATACAGTTGTTGTAATATATCATTGTTACAACTAAATTCCAGTAACTGTAAGTGTCCCTTTGTTAGACAGGACAACAAAGTGTGGTATATAGGCCTGATGTAATTTAAGAGCTTGTAGCTACAGGTCTGTCTGTGCGTAATACTCCTAAAGGTTTGCAGCATAACTTTCTTAGGAGGTGTGGCATTCACAGGATGATACTTGTAATGGAACATTTGCTGGGGTTCCCCAAAATGCTAACACCGGCCCAGATAACCAAAATCAGTTATAGTGGAATGTAGGAAAAGGTAGTAGTCTGATTAGCAACGAGCTTCTCTTTAAATAAGGTACAACTTACTTGGGCTAAGACATGCTTGTGTGATTACATTCTAGGTAGCTGTATGGAGTGCATCTACATTACATTTATGCAATGTCATACGATTTACTTCCAAGTGCATGGGCATTTTCCTTGTGTGGTTTGGCCAGTCTAATATTCTTCCCTGTATAGAGATGTTGCATCATTCTTTTAACTAGATTACCCCTCAGAGCTCAACAATATTTTAGGCAGTCTTGGTGTGCAAGCTCCTGTCATGACAAGCTTATGGTCACAACATTGAAAATGAAAGTAGCTGGGAACAGATTAAGCTTCTTGAATGCAACTGAAATAAGGCAAAATTAAATTGCTGCCTGTGGCAAGAATCCTAGACATTGTGCATACTGCATTGGGGGCAGTAGACAGGGAGTAGTCATTAAAACCACATATATATATATATATATATATATATATATATATATACCCATCTATAAATATAGTGACATTATATTTTAAATTTGTAAGTATACTAATACAGGTGGTATATTTTCAGTCAACCAAGAACTCCTATCACTGTAGTGCTATAGGAATCAGTGGTGCACTAAATTCCAAATCAGATGACGTACATACCTACAAAGACATTCAGTTATAGCTTTGAAACCCCAATACTATACTAGGCTTTGAGAGCAACCACCATTATATCATATCCTCATGAAGAACTAGATGAGCACAATGAAGAACAGGAGCTCCATGGACCCAAATAACATCCCAGGAAGTTTTACTAGTGCTGTACAATATTCTCTACTATAGGGTTTGTTTACCAGCTATGACAAAGATCCAAAGTGGTTCCTATTCAAAAGGAGGGTCTACTGCTTCCTTTGGCAAGTACCAAACCATTAGTGTAATCAGTAAAATGTGCAGGGTAGAAGAGGAAAATTGTACTTGTTCAGGTAGGCATGGGTGGCTTTTTGCATCCGGATAATAATCATTATGTAATTATGAGATAATATGTCACTGGAAAAATGGTATAGTGGCATATCAATAAATACACATTAATGACAATAAAAAATGTCAATGAACACAGACAGTGAAATGAGTGGTGATATTTGGTCATTACCGATATGGGTCAGTTTTGCACCCCACCAACTTTAAGGTCCTCTATCCTCAAATCAGACCGCAAGTCATAATTCTTAAACTCTTAGTGCAAGAAATCTGAACAAAGCCTAAATGTGTAACAATGGCATATAAATGCAGGTTGTATTTTAAATTTCACAATTATAAATTTAGAAAAGGTTTCTCGTCCAGGAAAAAATAGGTTATTGTTTCCCTCTACTCATCACTCATTAGACCCCATTATAGCGTACAATACCCCTTTTGGTATGTATCTCATAAGACATCTACAACAACTGAAAAGGCCACAGAAATACCTCACAAAGACTCCAGCTTTACTCCATCGCCTACTCAGAGGCGATCTCTGCCTAACATACAAAGCTATGTCAAACCCAGAGCTGTTGGACATGCTCCATTTAGAGAAATCCCAATCCCTCTGAGCTACACGCTCCAGGGACCTAAATCTTATCACCACAATAAACAGAACATGCTGGAGGGATAGATTCCTGTCCCAGAGACTTCCCATACTCTGGAACAAACTACCTATATGTTCATAGGTAGGTACTAGGCTATCGGCCCGAAGGCCTACATAAGCCTAACCACAAGGTTCCCTGGCTTAAGCCACCCAAGAAAGTCATTTTCCTGTGCCACTGTCGAGCAGTATGTATATATATATATATATATATATATATATATATATATATATATATATATATATATATATATATAGATAGATATCAAACAAAGCTCCTCATTAGCACTCTTCAAGAAAAATCTTGATGATTGGATGGGAAATAGGAAATTAACCCTGGGGATCACCTCTGGGGGCTCTATTTGACAGGGGCACAGGAAAATAATTTTCTTGGGTGGTGAAAGCCAGGGTACCTTTTTTAGCTAGGCTTATATAGGCCCTAGGGCTAATAGCCTAGTACCTACCTATGAACCTACAAACTAAATGCAATCTTGGGTAATGACTAGTACCTCTACTGTATTACATTGGGTTTAAATGGCTAGGTCAAAAATGACCTCCGGGGCAATAGTCTAGTTATCACTTATGATCTTCTATGATTATGCCAACCAGGGGCACAAACACACCGGATCTTGTCCTCACTAATATGGGAGAATGCTGCAAATCACTTAGTGTAATGTCCTCTGTGGAATGGTCAAACCACAAGATGGTCTCCTTTGAAGTAAAAATATAACCCAGAAACCCAGCTAATCCTAGAATGTTCAGGCACTGTTCGAAGGCTCACATGCCCATACATGCAGTTACCTGATAATGTGACAACATTTCAAGCCCCCACAAACCCTGAGAACTCTGCTGCCTCTGGACAACTGTTCACAGAAACATTATACAGGTATGCTAACAGCTGCATAGAGGAAGCTGTACCCACCAAGTATAAGTACAGAAGTAACTTAAAAATAAAAGCCACTGTGGTGGAATCACAACATTGGGATGCTTTATAACAAAAGGAAGAAAATCATGACAAAAATTAAGAGGTGTACCACCCAGCAGGATAAAAGCACACTCAACTTAAACTACTCAGTGTAAAAATAATGTCTACCAAAGCCAAATTTGAGGTAAATTTGGCCTCCCAGACCAAGGACAGGCACAAGGCATACTGTAGATTTAACGGTAACCTGAAAGGCAGTACACAAATGTGTGCAGAGCTCATTGTTAATGCAGCCACATATACTGAGCCAGAAGATATAAAAAACTATTGGCAGACAAATTCAGGTCTAATTTTGGCCCTCTCTCCTTCGACAAAATATCAAATATAACCACCCTGCTATCACTAGGAACAGGTCTTGAATGTCCGCTGTAAGGCCAAGAACAATGCATTGATGGGCCCAGGCATGAAAGACTTCTTGCCTAATGAATGCTGAGCAGCAATAGTCATCCCTCTGTCCAAAGATGGGCCATCTACAGACCCTCAAAACTATAGCCCCATAATCTCACTAGTCTCGTATGCAAATCCATGGAAATAATTATCATGGAAATGATCAATAATGAGACAGGAAACCTCCAGACACTAGACCTAATGCAGGTGGGTTTCATCAAATGCAGCTCCTGCTTACTCAACCTGGTAGACTTCTTTGAGAAGGTCACCAAAACAATGGATGAGGGCAAAATGTTTCACACTGCCTACCTTGACCTGCCTAAGGCATTTGACACAATAGCCCACTCAAGCATTGTTTGACAAACTCAGGATGTTAGGTGTAAACCTTTATGTTATCTGGTGGATACCCAGCTGGAGCACACGAAGACCATTTTAAGCACCTACATGCATGTGTGTGTATGTGTATTTTACACATAATATACACATGTACACACACACATGCATATATGCAATATCTATATATATATATATATATATATATATATATATATCTATATATATATATATATATAATGGCATGATCCAAATCATACTCATTAGGGGTAATATGTAATTATCAACCATGGGACATGTAAGGGCAATCTATAACCAAATGGGATAGATTATTTCAAACACAAAAAAGGAAATTAGCTAGATAAAATGGTCTGCATGAGCAGGTACCTAGTCTTTAGGTAATCCATGTTCAAAACCCAGTTGTTCTCTTACTAACTTGAGTTAGGGTAATATTTAAAAGTTATACCTGATTTTGGACTTGTAAAGACACTGGTGGTCATTAGTCAAGTATAAACCTATGAACCTACTAGTTATGCACCAAACATGGCACAACTATGCACTGAATGAATCATTCAAACTTATTTCTTCCTACAACATATACTCCAAATTCAAGACTAGACATAAATAATGAAAGATAATTTAAATAACCTCATACATAAAAACATACAACTAACCTGTAGCATCCTTCACTAGGCTTGTAAGCATGTACCAGAATGTTTCACTGGAGCCATCCATGTTCTTGTGTGAAGTGCACCATTGTTTCCTTTGAGACAGCAGGAAAACCTACCCAGTATCTGAGCAATAAAACATGGTCATAATCACTTTCACATACAGCACCAGGAGGTAAAGTGACAACTCTGTTTTCACAACCCCTCAACAAAACTAATTCTGAACTTATTGTCACTATCCACAAAAGGAAAAGGCAATAAATATTGTATAAAATACACATCTAATAAGCCACACTAACCTTAAGAAATTAATGTATCTTCTTAGTAGGGCTTAAACCCTGCAGAGCAAAGCAAAAAGAACACGGTAAACCTCCTAGAAAACCATACCACCAAGCAATCAGTTGAAAAATAGCCAGTTAGCAATGGAGATAACACTCCTTCATTAACACAAACACACAGTGAAATTATTGCACTCATAGTCCAGGAAAACTAGCAGCCTGTAAAGAATTAAACCTATAATACAAAGCTTTAAACTATATAAACCATGCAATATGGAAACAAGAAGTACATCACATACTGCACATTTAAATTTCTCCAGTAATGAAACCAAACATGATATGTCATCAATAACATGCAGTTTAAATTTAAATCTCCCAAACATAGAAACGTTCACTTACCTGAAATGTACAAGTTTGTAGTCTAAACAAGTCCCATTAATTCTTCAAACAGCCATCTCCCCAAGTTAACTCCTTCTCCAGCAGGCTTATACAGACTTTAAAGAACAGCTTAACCAGCAGAATATTGCCATCATCTGCAAAACTAACTACAAAATTCAAGTCACCCATAGCAAACAGTGACGGTCATTTATAATCCCATTGTCACCAACCAGAAATAATAAAATTCTTTAAAAAAACTATTAATTTAATAAGAAATGCTGCACTAACCTCTTGTCCAACCTTCCCTTATGACTGAGTTCCACAACTAAGCAGAATTCTGTAGAGAGCGACACACATTTCATACCACAGCATACCCACCCCCAAAAAATTAAGCCAAGCCTTGTCTGTCCACATGATGCACCTAGACAATATCTGACTTTACTACTTTGTAATGAATGCATGAATAGATTATACTGGTTAATACATTTAAATGCATAAGACATTTTTAACAGCTCAGCATTTAAATGTCTCATTCAATGAAATGAAAGTCAATAGCAAGCCAGAAACCAATGCACTTAGCACCTCATCAAGTTGGATATGACCATTTTCACCTCTGCTGGCACCCATTGTTTAATTCAGTATGTCCAAGATCAGAAACATTTAACAGAAAGCCAAGGATGACTGTAGCAATTATAGAATAATTAACATGCAAAACCAATTGACTCAGGCTTCTCTTACCACAAACTGAAAATGATGTAAGTATTTTTTATATAATTAGTCAATGTTGTAGTTAATGTAATAAAATACAAGAAACTAAATTTTGCAGTGCAAACTGACATCTGCCCAAAATGATAATAAATGTATCTATACAGTTGTAAGAGCCCTATTTATAGACTTGTAAAACACTTGGAACAGATGTGAAAAAATAATTTCGATGAAAATCAGGGGAACCACAAATAACAGCTGCCCAAGAGGAAAGCTGAGAAACAGAGGCTGGCATGAGAGGAAATGTATTCTTTGCAATGACATGCTTTATAAAGCAGGACAGCAGGAATTTGTGTTGATAATGGCTGACCTGAATGCACATATCAGGATAGACAGAATAGGATATGAGGACTGCCTGGGTCCACATGGGTGGGGCAGTAAGAATACAGATGGAGAGGCCACTCTAGACTTCTGTCTGGCAAATGGCTTGATAGTATCAGACTTCCTTCTACTAAGGAAAGGACAATGGGGTACAATCAGTGATTGTAAATGCATCCCCAGTGAAACAGTAAGCACACAGTAAAAAACACTGGTTGCCACAATCAGGTGCAAGCAGTGGTCAAACAAGGCTTCCACAGTCAACAGAGACCAGGCTGAAGATATAGAAGATGACTGGAGAGAAATCACAACAGTTCTAGGAATTGCTTAGGGCTCTAGCACCTCAAGAAGAGGAGGAAATAACTTGAGTTGAAAAGGACTAGAATGGAGTCTCACAGGGTTCAGCCCTGGGTCCTCTCCTGCTTGGTATCTACTTCTCTCAGGTTCAGGCCAACACGAAGGGACTCTGGCTGACAAAGTTTGCAGATGATTCCAAGTTAGGAGCTATTAACTCTCTAAGTGATGTTGACATCCTACAGACAGGCCTCACTGAGACCAATGACTGGTGTCAGAACCATGGCCTTAAGCTTAATGCCAAAAAATATGTCATCATCAGCTTTAGGAAAGACCCAATTCCCATGAATTCCCACATTGGTGGTAGTCCACTGAACACAGAAGGCATTACTTATCCACGTAAACCTGTACGAATTGCAGAAGGAGTCATTAATGTGCACATTGCGGGTGCTGCAAAGAGCACTTCTGGTTGACATCAAAGATTAAAATAACATTAATTTCATTTACTTTAATCATACTTTGACTTAGTAATGGGGTCCATTCCCATCATGGTATTAAAAACCAAAAAGATTTGGAGAAATTAAAAAAAATAAATTAAGGCAGATATCCAATTGCCACTGCACAACTTTTGCCACCAGCAAGACCTAGGCCGACCTGCCCAGACAACTTTCAGAAGACTAGCTTTTACTCCCTCCTGAGAAATGGCCACAAAGGGCACTAGTGACCCATCCAGGTAGCCTCAGGTGTCCCAGCACAAAAGCAACAGGTGTTGCAGCCTGAAGGTAAGGGTGGCCCCAACACCAGTTCTTGGCCTCACCACGACTTCTTTCACAACCTTCTTGGCAAAAGCATGGCACAATAGGAAAAATCATTGCATGGTTTTGCTAAAAAACACAAACACAGCTGTATAGTGGGCTGGAAAAGTTATCATGCACACTTCACTTCTGACAGTGTCCCTCCCTCCTTCTGTGTTATCAAGTCTTGTTAAACTGTCAATCCTAGGTATACAAGTAAAGGAGAGAAGACAGTAGAAGAAGACAATACAAAAATATTTACACTACATGCTTAGCTCAGTGTCTCTAACTACTTCCCAATGAAAAAATAGGTCAAAGTATTGCTACCTTAGATCACTGTACCAGAGCTGGCAGTACTTACTAAAATGGGTAATGCAAATGGCACTGCTCACTATCCTAGGAAGCTCTTGTTAGATGTCTACTTTTTGCAATAAAGCATCTTACTGCCTTAGCATGGGCTCTTCAAATTTCATTAACAGAAAGAACAATAAAACCTTGCACACCATGCTGAACCCTGCATTCAGATCTACCCGAAGTATCCATGGCTACCCACTCAGATCCACCTGTAGAGCAATACAAAAGCCTCTTGTGCACAGATGTATGTTTGTGGATCACAGGATGAGCAACACAGAGCTGCATAACAGAAGTACTATACAGCCCTAGTGCTGCACCACAGCACTAAGAAAGGATATAGCACTGCATCTTGGTGCTGACAGCACTAAGAAAGGATATAGCACTGCATCTTGGTGCTGCAGGTGTATACATGCACTATATACAAACAATCTCACATGCTTTGTGATCACTGCATCATGTATGCCTGCTTATAGCATATATTGGAAACAGAATTGCTATTGCATTATTTAGAAACAGTGACAATGGGTAGCTTCATTAGCGTAAACACCATATTAATTGAACCTTATTAGAACACTCAGCATTAGCAGGCGTTTTTGTTTCATTCTGTGATTACAGTTGGGAGGTATGCTAAGAAAAATAGGCAAACATGATAGGTAGTAAGGTGCTGAATTTATCAAAACATAAAACAAACCCGAAAGAAAATAATGACGTGACCGACCCGCAATTTATGTGCGCTGTGTAGGACTGGTACAAGGATTTACATTTTTCTTATTATATTCAACAGTAAAGCTTTGGATAGATCCAACAGATGTTGCTTTCCCTTGCCGTTCCGTAAGTGTCAGTTTTTTTTTCTTTGCTTTATGCAACTTTTATTGTGATAAAGGAATGCAATATCTGTAGATATCCAAAGCTTTGCTGTTGAAAATTTGAGGAAATGTAAATCCAGAAGTGGTCCTGCACATTCCACAATGGACATGCACTGGCTCAAAATGTAAAATGATGTGTGCTAGTAGTTATGAAGTGCAATTGTCTTGCATGCAACAGCATGTGAAAATATAGAGCTTTAAAAATATACATGACCCTATATAATGCTGTATAACATAATTTAAAAATATACATGACCCTATATAATGCTGTATAACAAGAGTACTGGTATGAAGGAGCAGAAAATGCCGTTTCTGTAAAGATACTTGCTGTTCCCATGGCTGCCACATTTTGTCAACCGCATTTGGCTACTAACCAAATATTAGACTTTTACACATTTGAAGGTACTGCTTAAAATAGTATTTACTTCAAAAAACAATGTCAGATATCAGGATTTGCAGGCAAAAACGCGAACAATGTGGAAGAATGATACCCAGATAGTTCCAATAGTAGTAGGAGCAACGGGTCTTAGAAAAAAAGAGTCTACAATCATATTTAAATACGATACCAATACATGTAACAAACATACGAATTGCAGGAGTCATTACCGGGCATATTGTGGGTGAGAGCATTTTTGGCTGACATCAAAGAGTGAAACAATACTAATTTCATGAACTTTAATCGTAGTTTGACTTAGGAATGGGGTCCATTCCTGTCATGGTATTAGAAACCCAAGAGACTTGGAGAAATTAAAAAAAGACTAAATAATGAGAGACATTTGAGTTTCAGGCATATATCCTTCATAAAAATGCCTGCAATTGCATAACCTATCATTCTATCAAAGATGACCAGAAATGGATACAAATATCTGTTTGGAACTGTAGCAACCCCATTTTATATTTCTGACAAAAGGGCTACAGTTATATTATGATACATTGGATACAGTAAATAGTTCAGAGATTCTTACCTGATTGCAAATGTAAAAAAAAACTAGTAATACGAAAAAAGAAGTGTTTGAAACTTTAGCAATCCCTTTGCCAGAAATGTAAAATGAGCTTGCTACAATTAGATTCCAACACCGTAAGCCTTTCAGTGTAATTGACATGACCAGATTACCTCTCAACCATGCAGGTTTTCACCTCATATATGTGGTCTCTTTCTCATACAATTATTGGTTTTCTGGAAAATCAAGGAGTACTGAAGGGACTAAATAATAAGACATTTGGGTTTCAGGCTGCGCACCCTTTATAAAAATGCATGCTAATACATAACCTGTTATTGAGAATGACCAGAAATGGTTAAAAAAAGAAAGGAAACAGAAAATATCTGTTTGTTACTGTAGCAAGTCCATTTTACATGTCTTGCAAAGGGCTTACTACAGCTATGCTCTGACACATCAATGCAGAGCTTTAGCGCTTCTTACACGAATGTTGTTGTATCTTTCGGCTTTTCCCAGTTAGGGGTCCACAGCAACGAACTCCCTCCCCCACATGATTGAGTAGATTTTTTTCATCGCCCGTTGCCAGTCCTGGCGCACAACCTTCAAAGAAGGTAATCCATGCATGTATCATGTATCACAGAAGAAGAGCTTAGCTGAGAATCAGACAACAACAGGCGTCTGTCTGTGAGTGACCAGCCACACCACACATGCAAATATATATAAAAAAAAAAATGGAAATGATCTGTTTATAACTTTAGCAAGCCCTTTGCCAGAAATGTAAAATGGACTTGCTATAGTTACATTCCAAAACTGTAAGCACTTCTGGCATGACCAGATTACACCTCAACTGTCCAGATTTTCTTCTCATATGTGTGGTCTCACCTTCTTGGTAAAACTGTTTGTTTTCTGGCAAATCAACTAGCAATTAAGGGACTAAATAATCACAGACATTTGAGTCACAAGCTGCACACCCATCATAAAAATGCATGCTAATGCATAACCTGTTATTCAACATAAATGGATAAAAATGCAGTTATCTGTGTACAACTGTAGCAAGGCCGTTTTACATTTCTGGCAAAGGGCTTGCTATAGTTCCATTCTGATACATTGGATAAGTAAGCATTTTGGTGCTTGGGCGCTTCTTACGTGACCGCAAATATTGAAATAAAGAATGAAACGATTGTTTTGTAACTGTAGCAGAACATTTTATATTGGTGGCAAAAGGCTTGCTACAGTTACGTTTTGATACATTGGATACAGTAAGTGCTGTAGCACTTCTTACATGAATGCAAATGCTAAAAAGAAGATGGTAACAATCTGTAACTGTAGCAATCCCTTTAGTAGAAATGTAAAATGACTTGCTACAGTTACATTGTGATGTTCTAAACATTTCAGTGCTTCTGAAATTAACTCAAAGGTGGGAAATGTATATTTTATAACTGTTGCGACTCAACAGAAATGTAACAAGTCTAACCTGATTGCTGCAGATGCACTCATATGCTAAAAGCCTGGGACTTAAAAACACTCTTAGTTCTTACTGAAAATCAGTTTGAACTATAACAACAAAGTCTACATTTATGCACGGGAAACAAAACAGGAATGGGAGAGGGTATACAAAGGAAAGTAATACCTGGGGTGGAGCTAACTGTAATGTCACAAAATGGGAGTAGTTTGCAAAAGTGAGTGGCAACATTTACATTTCGGTCCGAAGCAAGGAACACAGTTTAGAAACAAGCCAATGCCCCTTTAACATTGTTGTCTTTTATTTGCCGAACCTGGGTGTAACCTGTAAGACACATATTGCACCTTTCAACAATACCTTTTGTTGACTGGAGCTTACTGCATGTTTGATCACCTTGTACCTTGCTGGTGCTTTTCCATGTGAACGTAAACCCCTGTCTTATATATTACCTACAGTCATCCCTCTCCGTAAAGGAGGAGCGACTACAGACCCTGGAAAACTACAGTCATCCCTCTCCATAAAAGAGGAGTGACTACAGACCCTGGAAATTATCGCCCCATTAGCCTGACGAGTCTGATATGGCTATGGAGCACATCATCGTGGACCTAATTAACAAGGATATAGGGAATCTCCAAACTCTATATCCCACGCAATTTGGTTTTGTGAAAGGTAGATCATGCTCAACCTGGTTGACTTCTTTGAGTCAGTCACCAGAGCGGTGGATGAAGGTAAGGCAGTTCATACAGCCTACCTCGATCTGGCCAAGGCCTTTGATACCATTCCTCACTCAGGAATTATTGACAAACTCAACAAACTAGGCATCAACCCCTATATCATTAAGTGGGTTGCAAACTGGCTCACAGATAGAACACACACTGTGAAAGTAGTGGACTCCAAGTCAGACTGCTGACCAGTCATGAGTGGAGTCCCACAGGGATCAGTCCTGGGTTCTGTCCTGTTTGGCATCTACTTCTCATAAGTCCAGGCCAACACGGAGAGACTCTGGCTGACCAAATTCATGGATGACTGCAAGTTGGGAGTCATTATTAACTCCACAATTGATGCAGACATCCTACAGAAAGTCCTCACTGAGACCAATGACTGTTGTTGAAACCATGGCCTTAAGCTTAATGCCAAAAAATGCTTCATCACCTTTGGGAAAAACTCAATTCCCACTAATTACCACATTGATGGGAGCCCACTGAACACTGAAGGAGTTATAAGAGATCTGGGGACACAGGTTGACAGCAACCTCTCCTTTGATCACCATATTGCCACTGTGGTGAGAAAGTCCTTCTATGTGGCACATCTCATTACTAAGGGTTTTCCATCCAGGAAGAAAGAGGTCATCATTTCTCTCTACTACTCCCTCATTAGACCAGTCATAGAGTATAATGCCCCATTTGGCATGTACCTCACTAGACACCTGCAGCAGGGGTCTATATTAGATTCTCAAAAGCCGACAATGTCGAATCTGACATTGTCGACACGAGAATAGCGAAACTGCCAAACATCGAACAAGTAAACGGAAATCTCCGTAAGGGGAGATTTCCATTTACTTCAATGTAGTGCAGTCTCGGAATTGGTATATTTAAGTAGTGGGGGGTATGGGGGGTGCAGGAGGGTTTGCCCCCCTGTCTACACCATTTTCTTTTTTTTTTCTGAACATTCAATGTTTTAACAGTTCGATCACTAAAGGTCAACCTTTAGTGATTCGAACTGTTAAATATTCGATGTTCTAATATAGA
This sequence comes from Protopterus annectens, assembly GCF_019279795.1. Classification (NCBI taxonomy): domain Eukaryota; kingdom Metazoa; phylum Chordata; order Ceratodontiformes; family Protopteridae; genus Protopterus; species Protopterus annectens. Next base: position 778,212,793 of record NC_056750.1, on the reverse strand, counting down.
CCATGCAGCAGCTGGAGAGGCCACAGAAGCACCACATGAAGAGGATCCTAAGCCTTAAACACATGTCCTACATGGACAGACTCAAAAAACTCCAGCTATTCTCTGTCTCATATCGTGTACTAAGAGGCGATCTCTGACTTACAAAGCCATGTCTGACCCAGCTCTGTTAGAAATGCTATGTCTAAAGAAATCCCAATCCCTCCACACCACATGCTCCAGAGGCCTCAACCTCATTACCACAATCAATAGAACATGCTGGAGGGACAGGTTCATAACCCAGAGACTGCCCATGCTCTGGAATAGACTTCCCGTACATGTCAAGCAGAGCACCTCACTAGCCCTCTTCAAGATAAATCTTGATGAGTGGACGGGAAATAGAAAATTCACCCCGGGGATCAATCCAGTGGCTCTACTTGGTAGAGGCACTGGGAACTAACGATGGGTGACAATGCCAGGGTACTTCTATGGGCTAGGCTTGTAAAGAACCCAGGGCCATTAGCCTAGTACACACCTATGAACCTACAAACCTTCTGGAACATGCTAACATTACCTGCAATTTACTGTGGTACCAAAGGTATAACGTAAAATTTGTGTTAAAACCCAAATTATGATATTTACACTGAGGCCACACAGTTTGCTCAGATGAACACCCTTCCATAATCCTTACTGTTGCCACTATTCATGCAAATAATTATTTTTGATATCTGCAGTTCTTGCTCTGTATGCCATTCTTCAGCAGGCAGAATGCTGTCCATCAGTAGGGTACATGGCCCATTTCACCCTGCTTGACCTCTTACAGCTATGCAAAACACACACCACCATGAACACCCACAACAAAGCCTGTAATATTTTATAGACACAGAAACAGAACATGGCTGGCACAACAGATTTCTATCCCAAGGAATCCTACACTTACTGACTAGACCTCCTATGCATGTAAAGCAATACTATACATGGTCTGTAGTCAGTAATATTCTGGCTGAATAGCTGGGAATTCATAAATCCTCTCTAGGGTATATAACATGGTGCTTCTTGACCATGGAGTTTAGCTGACTCACTCAGCGCTCAAGGTTAGCTGGCTATCCCTATAAATGGTCTTTTGAACTGCATGCCTAGTACATACCTACGAACTTATCAACATAATATATAATTACCAAGTACATTACAAATGCCTGTGCTGCATACAGAATATGTATGCAGACAAAAACATCAGTTTATTGATGAACATATTGCTATAATCCATCTCATTTGAATGTCATTACTGCATAGTTTAGCTTTACACACGGTATTATTTTTCTTTTTCAGAAAACGCCCTACTGGGTTTTTTCTGGCCTGTAAGAGTACCAGCTATATACACACATAACAAGGTACCTGTAAACAAAACATTTAATTGTTTACTTTAATAAGTAATGAAAACAAATAGATGTGTGCTGTACTCTCCAAGGTACCATGAATTAAACTTAACCTCTGAGTCAAATCATTTAATTCATTCTCCCTTATTTCTTTATTCAACTGTTTGTTTATCTGCTTGTTTACTAATTAATTTCAGTTTGATAACGATGTAAGTGGGAGGTGGACAGACCCTTTTGAATGACAACCTGAGCTCCATGGTGCAAGACACAAACAGAAAATTGTAAACAGAATAAAGAATTATACTATTTTCTGAATGAATGTCAAACAGTTTGGCAAAATGCGGAAGTGGAATTCAAGCAAGATGATAGCTGAAAAAAATATAAGAAATGGAAATGAGGTCAAACTATGACTACCAGTTTGCATGTAAGAATGGCATTATAGCTCACGCCTGAAATATTTGTATGTACATACATATGTAACATGTATAAATATTAATAAACTGTTTAACAGAGTGGCTATGTTAAGTATAGATGGATCTCTCCATTTTTATTTACTTTTTTAGTTTTATATGCAAATGTGTTCTTAAAAACTAATGAATGTGTATTATAGATGTCTTGCATTGTGTTTCATCGGCAGATTGTCACTTTGCAACAAAATGTCACACTTGCTTCTATTTGAAATTTACACTGTCTGACCGTAAACCCGTTAACTTATATCTATCTATGCCTAAATATGATGGTTATATAACAGTCAATTAAATCAAATAATGACTTGACATGGAACCTGTGTGTCTGCTTGTTTATTTATTTTGTAAAATAAATGAAACTACAATTTCACATGGAATATGTGTCTGTTTACTTATTTATGTATGTATAAAGTTGTACTGACTAGTTCTAATTAGAAACAAAAAAAAATCTGTCTAGTGTATAGGAATATACATGCAAAAAAAGCCATTAACTTCTTGTGATTTCATGACATTTCAGTTATAACTGAAGGCATACCTCTCAACTTTATAGTACAGACAGAAAATCGTTGCCAGAAACATTTAATTGGCTAAAGTAGTTACCAAAGTTCAAGATAAAAGAGTAGACAACAATAACTTTACTCAAAAGTGTTACATGACAGTAATAAGGTACAAGCAGAAGACAGAGTCCATATGACTTGAAGATGACTAGTTACTCCCCAGGAAATACCCTCTACTACTTAGCCCGCCACTGTTACTAAAGCATGGGGTCCTCACTGCTCTCTCCAGAGCTAAACACACAACAGCAATGAGCCCTGATAACATCCAGGGATGCCTCCAATTTATTTTGAAAATTGACCCCTCAGGCCCACTAAAATGTCTATTCAGCCACAGCCTCCAGCCAGGATTTGTGTCTTGGAAATGCAGAACTGCAGTGGTCATCCCTCTACATAATGGTGGACCATCAACAGACCCAGGGAACTACAGACCCATAAGTTGGACTAGTATTATATACAAGGCCATGGAAAAAGTTATAATGGCTCTAATAAATACATAGGAAATCTTCAAACACTGGACCCATCCTAGTTTAGGTTTGTCAGTGATAGGTCACACCGACTAAACCCAATGGACAACCTTGAAAAGGCCACTTGAGCCATGCATGATGGGCAAAAAAGGTGCATACTGCCTACCTCGACCTGGTAAAGGCATTCAACACATTACTTCACTTAGGTATTATAGATAAACTCAAAAATGTAGACATAAATCTCTATGTAACCGGATGGACAGTCAAATGGCTTATGGATAGGACACAAAGTTAGGGTGGGGGAATCCACCTCCACCAATAGGTCTGTTACTAGTGGTGTTCCACAGAACTAAGCACTTGGGGCTCTCCTGTTTGGAATACACTTCTGAATTCATAGCAAAAAATGCACAAACGTGCACACAAAGACACCCATCCTTCGATCATCCACGACCATAATCCAATGCATAACAAAAACTCACCCAGAACTTGGAATGCTTTAGTGATCCAAAAACTTTCTCACCAACACAACTAAAGTTACATTTGCCACTACTTAGCACCTCCCCTCACTAGTTTATGGATCACCCATTTTTACTAACTCCCAGGCAGCACAAAAAGCAAAATTTGAGCAGTGCTATAACAAAGTGGCTAAATTTGCAGCAAATGCTCCTTTCAGGAGCAAATGCTCCTTTCAGGACCCACTACTGTATAGCACTGAAAGCCTACTAACCCATCAACTAACATCTACAGAGCTTCTTCCCACCTACAACATTAGCCAGCATTCATCTGCTTGTCTAGCACTACTTCTTCTTCTTTCGGCTTTTCCCGGTTAGGTGGTCACCACAGCGGATCACCTGTCCGCTCATGATTGGCAGTGGATTTTTATGGTGTTGAGTTGCCAGCCCAGTGCCCAACCTTCCACAGAAGGCACACACACACACACACACATACGCGCACTCATGCTTAGTGCCAATTTAGAGTGTCCAATCCACCTGCAGCATGTCTTTGGGATGTAGGAGAAAACTGGAACTCCCAGAGGAAACCCACATGACCACAGGGAGGACATGCAGACTCCGCACAGAAGGCACCCCAGCCGAGGATCGAACCGGAGAACCCCTTGCTGTGAGGCAGCAATGCTAGCCGCTGAATACCATTTTATACAACTATGTTCGTACTCCATCACTATGATGCAGTGAGGAAAAACCTTTCTGTTCACAACCCTATCAAATCTGCAGGGCATGATCTATATTTATACCATGTTTCTAAGACCTGGGACTCCTTAACTATATCCATCAGATCAATATCCTCCCTCCAGTCCAATAAAACAATTTTGAAATAGTTCTTAGCCAAAATCTGTCTCTGTTTTTGTTCAGCCTCAGGATATCAATATTTCTAAATATGAACAAGTTCCGATTCATACCTTACACCTCCTTACTCCCTCTTTTGACTCACTTCCTAACTTTATCTTGATATGTAATAACTTATTCCCCTAACATCATATTGCAATTCCTGTATGTGTTATAGTAGTTTACCTTTTACTTCTAAAAACTGTCTAAAATTTCTCTAATTAAATTATTATACACATTGTCTTTGTTTTAACTAATTTTGTCATATTATGTCCAATTTGGTATAATTATTTAAACTGTAGATGTTTTGTTTTATTGTCAAGGCTTTTAAAATTGTTTTGAAAATGTTTTTGAAATGCTGTGGAACTTTTCTCCCTGGGCCTCCAATAAAAAAGGACACCTACCCAGTTAGACTTTGCCAGTAGTCAAATGTCAGTAAACAAATATCATGCTTGATCTCCTCCTTACAAATGTTTCCTGTGCCTACACCCCACTAATATAATATAATATAATATAATATAATATAATATAATGCATAATATAATATAATAAACTCGTGATTGCACTAAGAGCCAAAATGAGAACCAAGAAAAAAATTACACCCAGGTAAGGAAATCTGTGGAAATAACTGACCACCCACACCACAGCAGAAATCATCAGACCGAAAAAATATGAAAGCAATATGACTGGTCATTAACTACTTCATTCTGCCCAACTATCTCTGATTTTGTCTCATATTAGTACCCTTCTCCTTATATAAATGTTTTCATTTTCTGGAAAATCACTGACTATTGCAGTCAGTCTGTGATGTCAGACATTACAGTTTCATACTTCAGTCTGTCATGTCAGACATTACAGTTTCATACTTCAGTCTGTGATGTCAGACATTACAGTTTCATACTTCAGTCTGTGATGTCAGACATTACAGCTTCATACTTGTTAGTCTTTAGGAAATCCATGTTGTTCAAAATCCGGTTATTCTCCTACTAACATGAATTAGGGTAATATTTAAAAGTTATGATTTTGGACTTATAAAGACTATGGCGGTCATTAGTCTAGTAAAAACCTATGAATCTACTAGTTATGCACAAAACATGGCACAACTATACACTGAACAAATCATTCATGTGTGCAGGGTCCCGGGTTCGAGCCATGCAGAGACCGGTTGTTTTGTTGCTGGGAAGAACAAGGGACATTGAATACGGTGATAGTAAGGCACTTTTAACCAGTTGTGTGCGGATCTGCGCGACAGTAAGAAGTGGTTATCTTTGTGGAGGCTCAGTATGGGCCATGTAACTATGCATCAGAAGACAATACTATGCAAACAAGGTGGAAAATAGTGAATCCCGTTTATCCCCAGGGTGTGAGGCAGATCCCAAGAGTGTATGTGTATAGATAGCTGGGTGTAGGACTCGAATATAGGTGAAAGCATGGAGGGGTGTCAGGCATACTGTATGTACATTGGAGCCCTGTGTCTTGGGATTGTTCCTGCCTTAGCACGCCTAAGCTAGGGGTGTGTCTATACTTAGCACGCCTAAGCTAGGGGTGCATCTATACCTGCCTAGTGCAATTGGGAGGGACAACAGCAGTAGGAGAGTAGTCAAGGTGAACAAGCTGCGCAAACAGGTGATAATTATCACAATCAGCAGATTACAGGCCCAGCCTGGCCCAGAACACTACGATAAAGTGAGCAAGCACCATCCCCTCAGGTTTTTCCACACTCTACACCACCGGTGTATACATGTGGAGAAATTACAAAACAATCCAACAAAATGGGAAGGGCTGCAGCAGGCAACATAGACCAACATGTGCAGGAGGCCGAGGGTGGTGAGGATGTGGATGCTGCCGAACAACCCTCAGTGAGGAGACAGAGAATACTGTACAGACCCAGGGTAACCTACCAGGGGCTATAGGAGCTGGAGATAGTGGAGCTCTATGGGGTGGACAGAGACCTCCTACAGCAGATTGTTGAGCTGTGTCAGCCACACCTGACACATCGAACAGGCCGAGGAAAACCCATCCCAGTGGATACCAAGGTATGTGTAGGCCTAGGTATACTAGCTACAGGTACCTCCCAAAGCAAAACTGGGGATATCATGGGGATCTCACAGGCATCTGCATCCAGAGTATTCCACGAGTTCCTGGATGCAATGTCACCACATGCCAGTAAGCACGTACATTTCCTCAACACACGTGAGGTGTTGACCTGCAATATGCGTCTCTTCCACCAAATGGCAGAATACCCTGGGGTAGTGGGTGCTATAGCCTGCACGCATGTATGCATCAAAGCAGCACCCGGAGAGTGGGGTAGGGCCTACATTAACCACAGGGACATGCCGTCCATCAACTGCCAGGTCATATGCGATGCCCAGGGCATTATACTGAATGTGTGTGCTGGCTGCTCTGGAAGCTATGATGATTCTGATATATGGCATCTGATGCAGCTGTACCACAGCTTTGCCAATATGGACATCCCCTACGGTCACCTAGTGGGGGATGCTGGGTACCCACTGGAGCTGTGGCTGATGTCACCCATCAGAAATGCACACACACCTGAACAACTACGCCATAATGAGGCACAGGCACAGACAAGACATATAATTGAGCGTGTCTTTGGGATGCTCAGGTCACGGTTCCGGTGTCCAGACACATCTGGTGGAGCCTTGTAGTATTCACCAACTACATGCACCCAAATTGTTATGGTATGTGCTATGCTACACAATATGATCCTGTGGAAACAGCTGCAGCAGGAACAGCATGGAGAAGGGCCACACAGCCACCCACCAATGCCAAGGCCTGCACAGGCACAGAGTGACTCGGAGGAGGAACTACCTGAGCCAGACCCAATAGGCAGAAGGAAGCATGCCCAGTATGACCTGGCCTTGGCAAAGAGGCAACGCATAGCATATGCACTGACACAGTAGGTACCCAGGGAAGGTCACCCTCTCTGACTCACACAGACAGTAAAAGGGATGCCAAACATGACACTACCTGTGCTCAGCCATGTATAGGAAGTGCACTGTGTGCATCCAACATAGGCAGCCCTCCAGCACCATCCTCAGGTCTGGCACACCCTCACGGTAAGTCAATCAACCTACCAATTGGCAGTTGTATTTGAATGTGTTGTTACCTGTCGCTATGGTATGAATGTGAGCATGCAAGGGAATCTGGTGGCCGAATGTTAAGGCAGCGGACAGTAGATGTCCATAGTGGCACCATGACATCTGTAGCACATATCGGGATCACCATAGTAGCCAGTAGTACACAGGGTGTCCTAACCCACTGCGGGTAATGGGCTGAGCATCATGTGTGCCCATACAGCCCATACAAGTCTCAACTAGCTGGACAAATGTAGACCAACACAGACAAATGCTGCATTATGGCCTCTGAATATGCCCAATGAATGACTCCTCCCCAACAGACACACACACAGACAGACTACAGCAGGCAGGGCAGTTGGATGTAGGCTGTGAAGGCTAGGATGTCTGAAACTAATATGTTGGTAATTAAAGCTAAGATCTGGAGTACACTGGTATGCCTCTAGCCAGCACAATAGGTAGGTCTACACACTGAAATGAAGTACCTGACATGCCAGTACAGTAGTAGCAAAAGTGTACAAGTGTCAGCTGTGCCCCTCTTCCAACGTACACATGTAACAGTCAGGTGCGCACCCCTCCCCGGTGCTGTGTAGGAATGTGGATATAGTCGGATGTCCCCCCATGCTGTGCAGAAATGTAGCAACAGTCAATACCACATGACTGATGGATACCCTGCAGATACAGCATGCCACCTGTCATTGTGCAATGCAGAGGTCGGCACCACAGTACTGACTACCTGGACATGTAACACATGCAATACAGTTGACTATACTGGGCATGCTCAACCACATGAAAGTATGAAGGCAATGTCAGTCAACAACATGTGGAATGGTCATACTGGGTATGCTCACACATGTAAACACAAAACAGCCAGGTCTGCAAACACCAGTGGTCCGGACATATCTGCCGGTACATTGCTATACTGTTGGATGACTGTGCTGTATGGTATGTGTGTGGCACTGTCTATTGTCTGTATATTTGCCATGGTGTATTGGTAATTCACATTAGCTGTGTGCGCAGGGTGTTGCTATCAACACTTGCAAAGGATGGTTATTTGTTTGCAGCCAGAACAAGGCCATTGGACACGAAGTGAGTAAGGCACATCGCAGCAGTTGGGAGCAGTTCCGCATGGGTTTGTGCGGTATTAAGCACTGCTGATCTCTGGTTACAGCTTCTTACACTTGTTTAGACTCCACATTTCTTTAACAGTGCAATACTTGCATACTGGTAGCCAAACATGCTTATACCTGCTCGCTCCCTCACTTGCACATGCACCAACATTGGTGCTTGCATTTGTCACTCACGCTGGGCGAGTGGGATCCCTTGTGATGCCTATTACATCGGACTACATGACTACAGTATCGGGTAAGACTGACCATTAGGTGACAGCATGGCGTTCGACTGTACCGAATCCGTGGCCTGTCCAGTGAGTTAATCATATTATATGCGTGTTCCTCATACAATCTGCTCCCATCTGGCTGATACATGGGAACCGATACTCTGCAATGCAGACAAGTAAATGTGTTTTGGGAACCACATCCGTCTGCCGGGTCATGCTACCGCATACCTATTGTAGGTTTGCCACCTTTTAAATTGGCCGAGGTGAGACTTTAGGATTAACACCTGTCCCACTTTGCATGGGACAGTCCCTCCTTAGGCATATGTGTCATGCGAAAATAATCTAGTCATAACAAATGTCCTGACTACAGAACAATATTATATTCTACATTTCTCTCATAGTTGCATGTAACAGTTATTGTATATATGACACTTCTATATGTTATGTGAAGTAGCATAAGCAACTTGACTGCTGCTAGACTAAGCTTTTATTTGTGCTAATATGTATAGTTCTGTACTATGCACGGCTGTAGGTATGTTCTCACCTGGTACGTTTGAGCAGGTCCCACTTTGGCCATTTGGAAAGGCGGCAGCCCTATAGGACCTATATGT